>NC_041224.1:74543170-74599843 GCF_002837175.3 Physeter macrocephalus
GTCCTTTCTCTCTCTCTTCTCCTTCTGGGACCCCTATAATGCGAATGTTGTTGCATTTAATGTTGTCCCAGAGGTCTCTTAGGCTGTCTTCATTTCTTTTCATTCTTTATTCTTTAGTCTGTCCCGCAGCAGTGAATTCCACCATTCTGTCTTCCAGGTGACTTATCCGTTCTTCTGCCTCAGTTATTCTGCTATTGATTCCTTCTAGTGTAGTTTACATTTCAGTTATTGTATTGTTCATCTCTGTTTGTTTGTTCTTTAGTTCTTCTAGGTCTTTGTTAAACATTTCTTGCATCTTATCAATCTTTGCCTCCATTCTTTTTCCAAGGTCCTGGATCATCTTCACTCTCATTATTCTGAATTCTTTTTCTGGAAGGTTGCCTATCTCCATTTAGTTGTTTTTCTGGGGTTTTATCTTGTTCCTTCATCTGGTATATAGCCCTCTGCCTTTTCATCTTGTCTATCTTTTTGTGAATATGGTTTTTGTTCCACAGGCTGCAGGATTGTAGTTCTTCTTGCTTCTGCTGTCTGCCCTCTGGTGGATGAGGCTATCTAAGAGGTTTGATGGGAGGGACTGGTGGTGTGTAGAGCTCAGGTTGCTGACTTTTAAAAGTTAGGAGGCTCTACACAAAATAGCCAGATTTCTAGCTTCTCTTTAAAAATCGGACCTCACTGGGCTGTATGTCCTGCTCTCCTGACTCCCCATCCTGGTGCACTTCTCTCACGTTGCCCCTGTTTTATTTTTGTTTTGGTTTGTTTTTTGGTGATCCCCTAGACCACAGCTTAGTTAACTCAGTTTATCATACAGACTTTTGGTCAAGTGAGAGAGCTGGTGTGTCACATGTTGACTGGAGTTAGTGAACAGCCTTGTGAGTGATGTGTCAGCGGAGGCCAGTGGGGACTGGACCCAAGTACCAGCTGTGAGTCGAGTTTTAGAGAGAGCCTTTCGTTGATGTCCTGTGTCAGTCTGTCCAGTGCCATGCTCTGTCTTGCATACGTGTGCGCACACGTGTGTATGTGTGTGTGTATGTGCACACTTATCCTTTCTTTGTATGTGGCCTTGTGAAGTTTTCCTTGCCTGGTACAATGCCTTTAATGTGAATGTTTAGTTAAGTATTTGATGCTGCATTTGCATAAGACTTTGGTCATTTAAAGATAGTTCTGCATACATTCATTCTGCATAATCCTGCCAAGTTTGCTGCTTTATGGGGAAAAAAAGGTGATGCTTGAAAAGCTTTAAGTGACTCCCACAAGGTCAGACATGAGTAAAGACCTGAGCTGGAAGTTTAGATACAGTGTTCTGACTGCAGATAAGGGCTCTCTCCCCTGTCCCACTGTCCCTGCTGACTATTCAGACCATGGAATGTTCACTTGCAAACTCTATTGATTTCAGCTGTTGATCACTTATATTGTCTTATGTATCAGTAGAAGTCTTAAATTACTACCAACAGTTTTTGTTTACTTTGCCAAGCTTAATTCTCAACTATTTTGAAATGTGTCAGGCTTCTTTAAAAGGTATTTAGATTTCAGAATTTGACAGTAACCATTCAAGACACACACACATACACACACACACACACACACACACATACACACACAGTTCTCGTTTTTTACCATTAGAGACCCAGCTTAATTCCCATGAAAAACTTACTTTCTTGAATAGAGTCTTTAAAATACTAAGCACCTAATACTTGAACTTAATTGGACGAAAATTGGCAAAGCCTGCACAAAACTAATTAGAGGAGACCTAATAGGGACATGTAGGGTAACCATATATATGTCTTGAGAGCTGGGGACAGGCCCAGTTTATACCAGTGATCTTGGCCTCATTATTAACAGACTTCCTCTTTCATCTCAGAAGATCCTGCTTCAGACAGTAAATTATCTGGGAACCCTACCTGCATGTGTATGACATTATTAATTTAAATATTTAAAACTTGTGAATATGGTTATTTTGAAACTACCACCAGTTATGGTCTCCTGACATTTAGACAACCCATATTTTCTTTGAATCAATTCTCAGAACAAAAGGGTAAGAAAACAAATTCTCTGCAGTGAATTAAAGCACTGTATAAATCAGAATTAGAAATAGCTGTCCATCTGGAGCAGTGATAGTCTGTTGATATGGCTGAAATATGTACTTTATGGTGACATTAATGTAAACAGCTAATGGGAAGAGCCTTAACAATGAGAATGTTGGCCTTCATTGCAGAGGAGAAGAAAGACATTTGCTAATGAAGACCCTAGAGGTATTTGTTAACTGAAGATTAGGCACGGGTAGTTAATGGTTATTCCCAGCTGGCTAGAAGTTCCTGGAAATCTTGTGACCTTGATATTTATTAGCCCCTTTCAGATTTACTTTAGACTGACTCAGAGTCCTGAAACACCTCACAGTAAGGGAGATGGCTTTGCTGGAATCCAAGATTAAGGGGGTACTTTTTAGAACACAGATTAAGGGCTGTTTTGTGGACACTGGAAATTAACTTTAAACCATCAGTGGTATTCCATGCATCTTAAAAAGGCTTCTTGGGCTTCCCTGGTGGCGCAGTGGTTGCGTGTCCGCCTGCCGATGCAGGGGAACCGGGTTCGCGCCCCGGTCTGGGAGGATCCCACATGCAGCGGAGCGGCTGGGCCCGTGAGCCATGGCCGCTGAGCCTGCGCGTCCGGAGCCTGTGCTCCGCAACGGGAGAGGCCACAACAGAGGGAGGCCCGCATACCACAAAAAAATAAAAAAATAAATAAAAAGGCTTCTTTAGTGTGTTTTAAACAAGGTATTCCTTGTGATTATTAAATAACCTATGTGCATTGATTTGTGTTTTCTTCTGCAGTACTTTTTAACTTTCCATTTTATAATATTCTTCCAAAGACTGTGCCAAGTAATAGATTATTGAAATACTTTTTAATAACAAAGTCCTTGTTCTAAATTTGGTACTATTCAAAATACATGTTCTTTATTACCAAAAAATTACATATTTGTTACCCCTAGAGTTACTAAAATGAACTGTTATGAATCTCATATTCTTAACTATTTTCATTTGTAGCAGAATTGGAGGTTTGTTTTTATGGGATGGAAACAGTTCATTGGGATGTGTTGTTACCCTTTAATACAGTTTGATTCGGTGAAGGTAGAATCCTGTAACATTCTGATGTTACACCTTCAACCATATCAGGATGGATGGGTTGAAGAACATCAGGGCATGACTTTAGAAGTATATGAGACTGGTTCTAAAATTAGCACATAAGATCTTAGAATTCTTCACCTTGAAGGAACCTCTATACCGTCGTTTTATAAATGAGAAAACTTGAGACCCAACGAATTCAAATGACTTGTCCAAGTCTTATATTGGTAACATAAAAGCAGTAAATGTCTCTATGTAGCCTTATTTCTTAACCTTTATTCTTTAAATTGTTATATTCTAAACTTTCTTCCTGATAAATAATAGTTTCATTTCTGTTACTAGAAAATTGCTAAACACTTCCCTTAGTCATATGATTATTCCTCTTAGAGACTGCTTAATGGGGAACATTGTAGTAAGCAGTGGAATTAGCTATAACATGAGGGAAAGAGGGACAATGGATAGAAGATATAGATGTTCAGCTTAACGATCCAACTATTTCTCACTCAAGTGCCTAAGAGCAGAATGGTTCAATTTCATCCCACCCACAGCATGCCTTCTTAAATGCAACCGGGCACCTTCAAAGAAAAACAAAAGGTAGGAAAAACCCAAATAACAGCAGAGAAACTAGTCAAGGTGAAAACAAAGATAACTTGAGAACTTTGCCAGGGACTCCAAAATCAAATGCAAATGCCAGAAATACTACGAAGGCAAAAATGAGACCCGAGAGTACTAAGATGACTTCATGTGAACAGTGGACAGTGTGACCTGGGATAAAAGTGCTAAGGGGATAGATGACAGTGGATGGGGTGCTGTGCACTCAGCGGGGGGCTGGCCCTGGAGGTCTGGGCAGGTGGAGTTGGGAGAGGGCAGCGTTTAAGCACTGGGTTGCTTCTCCAGTACTTCCCTCCAGCCACCCGGCTCCTTTTCAGGATCACAGATGATTTCTGGATCGTTCTTCCCTAACCTGGCCTTAATATCTCATTGAAATTTTTACTTTGAATTATACTTTATATTCCTGTTCTTAATTTTGAAGTTGATTTGTAACATGTATTTCTCTTCTCCAAAAAAGTTTCCCTGAAATCTGAATTTTCCCTCTTCCTCTCCTATTGCACCACATTGAGGGTGAAAAGAAAATGGTTCCTTACCTCTACACTGAAGTCATTTATAATAAGACTTTGTATAGAAGTTGAGGGAGATTGCTAAATGTGCTAAAGGACCAAAAGGTGCCACTGGAAGCCGATTCGGGCAGGGTCTGAGTATTACCATTAATATCCTTATGTGGAAGTGCATGTCCTCACCTGTTACATTCTGTCTAATCATCTGTGAAGTACTTACACCCTCATTTGCCCTTTTAGAAAGGGAGCTATTTCACTGGCATTTATTTAGATTTTTCTAAAGATCATTGCAGGTATGTACTCCATCTAGTCTGCCCAGTGAGTGGCTTCTTTGTCTAAAACATTTATTTTATAGCAATATTAGTAGACTAAATCTTTTGGGGGTGACATGGGGGAGCACCAGCTAATCTGGGCATAGAGTTGGCCTTATTTTTAATAAAATAAATGCTGCCTCCCCCAAACCCACACACACACACACACACACACACACACACACACACACACACACTTTTGTCTTGCAACAGATTTCTTCTTCATAAAAAGAGAAAAAGAATGTAACACAACATTCCTTTCAGCCATACTTTAGCCAGAAGGTGCCTACAACAACTTTACTGTAGCTTAAAATTCTCAGTCTACAGTGGTTCCAGGGGATTTTAAGCCTTTCAGAAGCCTGCCAGTCAATATTTTTCTCTTCTCTGTATTTATGCCTTTAGCACACACACTCTGTGTTTCAGATAAAGCTTACCTAGACTTCAGTCACTATGAAAGTAATGACCACAGACAGCTTGTAAAATGTTTTGAGAAATGTATTCCTGAAAATGTTTGGGGACATGTTGTCCTATCGAGTCTGTAAGAAATAATCAGTCATGCATGGAAGACCTGCTCTCATAGAGACTCCCGATGGACCTCACTTCCCTTGTGCAGGGTTTTGATAGCTAAGAATAAAACGTACACTTATATACTGGTGTTCTGGGGAGTGAAAAACAAATGACAGCTATATCCTTTGGTGGAAGGGTATGCATTCTTTTTCAAAATGTGCTGCTGATTTTTACATTTTGATATGTATCCTGGTCGCAGGAACGCAAGTATATTGTATTGTGTGTATCCACATCAGCCGTGTTCTTCTGCACTGAGATCTTCCAGTTTCTTGATACTTGGTATGCATTAAGACTGCTGTTAATCATTAATTCATCAGCTCTCTGTTGAGTATCTTGCAGTGTGTCAGGCACTGATCTGGATTCTGGAGATGCAAGCAGTGAACCTCTGTGCCTGTTAACCGTGTGCACTGGTTCCCTGCTGCAAAGCTCTTTGTCGTAGTCTGTTATAGCTGCTAGAACAAAAATACTGTAGATTGAGTGGCTTAAACACTCAGGAGACTGGAAGTCCAAGATCAAAGTGTCAGCATGGTTGGGTTCGGGTAGGACTCGCTGCCTGGTTTACAGATGGTTTCTTTCCTGCTGTGTCCTCTCATGGTGGGGAGACAGCGCTCTGGTGCTTCATCCCCTTATAAGGGCCCCGATCTCATCATGGGGGCCCCACACTCATGGCCTCATCTAAACTCAGTCACCTCCCAAAGGCCCCACCTCCTAATACTGCCACATTGGGGCTTAGAGTTTCAACACACGAATTTGGGGAGACACAAACATGCAGTCCATAGTACTGTTCTTGTAGGATTTCCTTGCACTGTCATTCTGGGGCTCTCTTTTCTTCCTTCTGTGTTGTACCCCTTGTTTCTGGGATCCTATGTCATCTTTCCAGATTTAACCCCTCATTCTAGGTGGGCACATCCTCTAATAGCTTCCTGGGAAAGAATGAATGCAAGGTAAAATTTGAGTCCTTGAATATCTGAAGCTGTTTGTTCTCCCCTTTTACTTGATGGATAGTTTGGTTGGGAAGAGAATTCTATGTTGGGAATAATTTTCACTCCTCCCACTCTCGAAAGGTATTGTTCTTTAGTTTTGTCTGTGTTTAGTGCCACTTCAGCTTCTGAATTATTTGTATATGGCCTTTTTTCTCCTCTATGCAAGTTTTTAATAGTTTTATCTGTAGTGTTCCCAATTTGTACTCTTTATTCTGGGCACTTAGGGTTCAATCCAGGCACCTGAGTAATTTTGGACCCATTTTTTGTATTTTCTTCCCCATGTGCTTTCTCTTTCTAGAATGAATACTCTTCTCTCCTGTTGTGTATTTTTGTTGTTTTTCTATTTTCTGGAATATTCTTCAACTTTATATTCTATCTCTACTCTTTTTGTTTTGCTATTTTATGTTTAATTTCAGGAGCTTTTTTTGTTTTCTGATTATCTTTTTTATAGTATTCCATTTTTGTTGTACAGATACAGTAGCTTCTCTTTGAATACCTTATAATTTTTTTTAATTTTTATTATTATTATTATTATTTTTTGCGGTACGCAGGCATCTCACTGTTGTGGCCTCTCCCGTTGTGGAGCACAGGCTCCGGACGCACAGGCTCAGTGGTCATGGCTCACGGGCCTAGCCGCTCCACGGCATGTGGGATCTTCCCAGACTGGGGCACAAACCCGTGTCCCCTGCATCGGCAGGCGGACTCTCAACCACTGCGCCACCAGGGAAGCCCTTGTTTTTTTGTTGTTGAGTTTTTCTTCTAGTCACTGCATTGTTTCTACTTCCACCAAGCTTTTTGTTTCTTTGTTTTGTCTCCATCTTTCCCATTGGAACCCTCATTCAACTGCCTGATGGTCCTTGGCTGTCAATTGTCATTTAAGGCTGAAGCATTGAAAAACTAACGGGAAGCTCTATAGGCAAGATTTTTTTAAACTAGTATCCTTGCTGTAGTGATCAACTTTAGGGTGATGTTTTTTGTTGGAGGACTCTAGATATCTATGGGGCTATTTCATTGATACAGAAAAGATGCTTCCAGCCTCCTACTTGGAATGAGAAGTGGGGGACCAGTGTTCTGAGAGCCATTTGGGAGAAGAGGACTGAGGGTCCTACTGTTTAGACTTTCATTTCCCCTCTACTGTCAGCCTTGAATGCATCCCTCTCTAGGTGTTCAGATTTCATTTGCAGACAGATTGAACTTCAGGCTTATGTGCTTATCAGTGAAGTAAACCCAGAGGAATAAGGGAAAATAACCTATAGACAGTGACATTCAGGAATAACTACTGTAAATGATGAATGTGTTGGGGCTTCCCTGGTGGCATAGCGGTTAAGAATCTGCCTGCCAATGCAGGAGACACGGGTTTGAGCCCTGGTCCGGGAAGATCCCACGTGCCGCAGAGCAAGTGAGCCCACGTGCCACAACTACTGAGCCTGTGCTCTGGAGCCTGTGAGCCACAACTACTGAGTCCACATGCTGGAACTGCGTGTGCCTAGAGCCTGTGCTTTGCAACGGGAGAAGCCACCGCAATGGGAAGCCTGCGCACCGCAGCAGGGAGCGGCATCGGCCCCTGCTCGCCGCAGCTAGAGAGGGCCCGCACGCAGCAGTGAAGACTCAACACAGTCCCAAATTAATTATTTTTTAAAAAAAAGCCACAACTGCTGAGTCCACATGCTGGAACTGCGTGTGCCTAGAGCCTGTGCTTTGCAACGGGAGAAGCCACCGCAATGGGAAGCCTGCGCACCGCAGCAGGGAGCGGCATCAGCCCCTGCTCGCCGCAGCTAGAGAGGGCCCGCACGCAGCAGTGAAGACTCAACACAGTCCCAAATTAATTATTTTTTAAAAAAAGATGAATGTATCAAGAAACCGCCAATATTTACTACTCACCAGTCCCAGTTTAGTTGCAACAATTGATAGGCAACCCTACATGAATTCTGGCAACAGACCCATCATCTAAATGCCAGAATAACTGGGAGCGTGTTTTTGAAGTTGCTGGGCATCTTCCACCACCCTCCTTCTCCTTTTCCCACCACCCACCATGGTGGTATGTGGGGAAGGAACTGTGGGGCTCTCAACTGCTCCATATTTCTAGTTCCTCCAATCTCCCTGTGTTCAGCCCCAGCCTCCACCCCCCTTGCAACACTGGTATCTTTCCGCAGGGGTCTCAGGATTAAATAAATTGGCTTACTCTTCAGAGCAGTCTGTTGGGTTTCATCTTCTTTCACTCTCCATTTTCTTAGAATTTTGGAACATCTCTTCTTTACTGTGTCTGTGTCTTCTCCCCCATTCTCTTGGTCCTTACGGGTTTATTCCTTTTGCATTCTTTATTCTCTTTTAAGAGTATTTGGGAAGAGAGAATCATGTGGGTTCTACCACTCATATTCTTAAGAAGACTGGTTTTGCTGCTATGCAGAATTGAGGAAGGAACAGTTCTGCAAGGAGACCCATTGGGAGACTGAGACATCACCGAGCAGGGCAGGAGCAGAGTGGGGTCTGAAATACCCGGGGAGATGGGATTGGCAGCGGGGGGAGAGGAAGGAGCACCACCTACTTCAGAGTATTCTTAGATTTGGAAAGCAGCTTATAAGGCCAGACTGATGGCTCAGTGTGCCTGCATTCTTGGAAACATAAAGGGACCTTTCAGAAAAAGTCATGGTTCTTCATGCTCATTGTTAAAAATTTTGAAATTATAAGCAGACAAAATGGAAGTAATATGTAATTATAACAAATATTTAAAATCTCTGCCAAAATTGTTAGGAAGCCTTCCATCATATAGCTTACAGTAGTGACTGTAGTAGTCCCCGACCATGGAGCATTGGGTTGTTGCTGAGTTCTTTGCTGTGGTGGCATGTCGCCAACCTTTGAGTGGCTCTCCTCACACAGTGGTGTCCTCAGGTGGAGTCCTGGAGTCAGGTGGCTTGCCCAGCTATTTGATGCATGTTGTAAAAGCTAACTTTGTTAAAACTGGATGGCCTCAAGTTGTTGGGGCATACAGGGGTGAGGGTCAGAGGAAGGAAACGACAGCATTTGTTTTAGCAAATGCTAAAGAATTTTCCTCAGTGTTGCTTCATGGTTTTGAATCCTCAGATGACACTCACTTGTCACCTTGCAGCCATGCAGTTTGTACCCAGGAATCAACCCAGCTAGAAAATGAACAGTGAAAACACTTTCAACAGGATTTTCATTAAACCTCTTTTGTTGTGACCCATCTGAGGAGGGAAATTAAAAGAAAGATAAATTCTTATGGTCCTTATGATTTGATTACCTTGTCATTTTTCTTGGTCATCATTCTGTGGCCTGTCTATCCAGGGTTGGAGGAGTTCGGGCATCAGTTGCTTCAAGCCCTCTCTCAGCAAATCCCAAACTGGTTTTTTTTGGTCCATGTATTAAGTCAAGAATTTGAGTATCTAAGTGCCGCTTGTGCTGGGAGAAACAGTGAGCAGACACTTGCACGTGTGTGGGGGTGCCTGCTGCACACTTGAGAAAGGTGGTGCTCTCTCCGAGGTTAGAGACACTCTGCTTCCTTTTCTTTTTTTTCTCTCTTTTTTTTTTTACTTGACTGTCTTATCTAAGTAATTGTAACGTTTGGAAATCATTTCAGCAGATAATTCTGTGTATGTACATAGCTCGTTTGATGATTATAGATGATGTGGAAAGCAAAGTTGGAAATGGTGAGGGCACTTGCGAGGAGGTGTTGCAGTTCTAGGCTAGTAGCTCCGCTGAGGACAAAACACAGGTGGTCAACGTTCAGCAGACTCACAGCTGCAGGGAATTGAGTGAGTGAGTGGGTGCGCGTGCAGCTCCTGCTCAGCACCTGTGAGCAGCGTTACTTGTGTGTTTTTTTTTTCTTTTAAGCCATTCTTCAGAAGCATTTCCCTTCTTTTTGCTCTTATTGGCTTCATTTATTGGTAGCTTGTAGTAATTGTATAGAAAAAGAAAATGGGGTGTAAAAATGCTAATCTGTATTTTTCTATTATTATAACTTTAGTGACTCAAGGGAAAAAAAGTCAAAAATACGACTGTCCAAAGGCCTACTTGATCCAAATCCATGCACCCTTATCAAGAGTTAGTATTTAATAATATGAACAAAAAAGACAAAGTTGAGCCACAAATAAAATAGGACTAGTTTATCACATGCTGACTGCAAAAGCTGTTGTTTTTTTTTTTTTTTTTTTTTGAGATTTTTTTTGACATGGACCATTTTTAAAGTCTTTATTGAATTTGTTACAATATTGCTTCTGTTTTATGTTTTGGGTTTTTGGCAGCTAGACATGTGGGATCCCAGCTCCCCTACCAGGGATCAAACCTACACCCTCTGCATTGGAAGGCAAAGTCCCAACCACTGGACCGCCAGGGAAGTCCTACAAGTGTTATTTTTACTAAACTTTTTTTTGAAAATTTTTATTCTTTACTCTAGAAGGCTTTGTAGAGCTCATCATCCTGTTGCTTGAATGTACTGGAGAATTAAGTATATTCCCTGTCTAGCTTGAGGGAACAGACCCAGTTTTGGCTGATGGATCTCAAACTTTTGTTTCTCCCAGTCAGTGTCCTAGAACAGAGGGAGAGTGGGATGGGATAATGAGTCCCCTTGCCTTTCCTGCCCTTCAGCTCCACACTCTGAGCCCACATGCGCTGGCTCTGCTGGTGCTCGAGACGCGGCGCTTAGCAAGCAGGCCCTTTCCTGCCTGCACAGGAACACAGAGATGTTTAAAGGATTCTCCAAATGTGCTCCCAGTAACCTCGCAGACCCTTGGTTTTACCTACAGCATGCCCTTCCCAGTGGCAGACCTCTTCCTGCATGTGGCTGGATGGCCTTCCTTCTGCTCAGCTCCCTGGAAGCAGCATTAATCCTGTGCTCAGGTCATCCTCCTGGAGTTCTCCTTTTCACTCCACTGATGCAGTTTATTCCTGTTCAGATGGCAGCTCCTTTTGGGTGCCAATCTTCAGGGAGGGGACCTTGGCTCTTAGGTCCCCTTCACGGGCTTGGTGGGGACCAGCAGTGGCATTCTCTTCCAGGTATGCTGAGTTGGTGTGCTGTGAGCTCAGGATTACACTTTTACTTCATGGGAAAACCTTTTCATAATTCTGTTTGCCTACAGAATTGTATTGGCTAACTCTGGTTATTGATGAAGTCTTGTTTCTTTAAGTGGTTTATAATTCTTCTGCTCTCATTGGACTGCTGTAGATCGGGCTTTACCTAGGACCTTAGATATGCTCTGACTCATTTAGAAAGATTTCTAATATTTAGATTTTTTTTTTTAGAGTATGCAGGTCTATAAGGAGATATAAGAATAGAGGGACACTCGGTCATGTAATACTAATAGCAATCTTTTTTTTGTTTCTTAACAGATGCAGCAGCTTTTTTATGAGAATTATGAACAGAACAAGAAGGGGTACATTAGAGATCTCCATAACAGTAAAATTCACCGAGCCATCACACTGCACCCTAACAAAAACCCACCCTACCAGTACAGGCTCCACAGCTACATGCTCAGCCGCAAGATTGCTGAGCTTCGACACCGCACCATCCAGCTGCACCGAGAGATTGTCCTGATGAGCAAATATAGCAACACCGAGATTCATAAAGAAGACCTCCAGCTGGGAATTCCTCCTTCCTTCATGAGGTTTCAGCCCCGCCAGCGAGAGGAGATTCTGGAGTGGGAGTTTCTGACTGGAAAATATTTGTATTCGGCTGCTGACAGCCAACCCCCTCGAAGAGGGATGGACTCCGCACAGAGGGAGGCCTTGGATGACATTGTCATGCAGGTCATGGAGATGATCAATGCCAACGCCAAGACCAGAGGGCGCATTATTGATTTTAAGGAGATACAGTATGGCTATCGCCGAGTGAATCCCATGTATGGGGCCGAGTACATTCTGGACCTGCTGCTTCTGTACAAAAAACACAAAGGAAAGAAAATGACGGTGCCTGTGCGGAGGCATGCGTATTTACAGCAGACCTTCAGCAAGATACAGTTTGTGGAACACGAGGAGCTGGATGCAAAGGAACTGGCCAAAAAAATCAATCAAGAATCCGGATCCTTGTCCTTTCTCTCGAATTCCCTGAAGAAGCTTGTTCCCTTTCAGCTCCCTGGGTCCAAGGATGAGCACAAAGAACCCAAAGAGAAAAAGATCAATATATTGATTCCTTTGTCTGGACGATTTGACATGTTTGTGAGATTCATGGGGAACTTTGAGAAGACGTGTCTCATTCCGAATCAGAATGTCAGGCTCGTTGTTCTGCTCTTCAATTCTGACTCCAACCCCGACAAGGCCAAGCAAGTTGAACTCATGAGAGATTACCGCATTAAGTACCCGAAAGCCGACATGCAGATTTTGCCCGTGTCTGGAGAATTTTCAAGAGCTCTGGCCCTAGAAGTGGGATCTTCCCAATTTAATAATGAATCTTTGCTCTTCTTCTGTGACGTTGACCTTGTATTTACTACAGAATTTCTTCAGCGATGTCGAGCAAATACAGTTCTGGGCCAACAAATATATTTTCCAATCATCTTTAGCCAGTACGATCCTAAGATTGTTTATAGTGGCAAGGTTCCCAGTGACAACCATTTTGCCTTTACTCAAAAAACTGGCTTCTGGAGAAACTATGGGTTTGGCATTACTTGTATTTATAAGGGAGATCTCATCCAAGTAGGTGGCTTTGATGTTTCTATCCAAGGCTGGGGGCTCGAGGATGTCGACCTTTTCAACAAGGTTGTCCAGGCAGGTTTGAAGACATTTAGGAGCCAAGAAGTAGGAGTAGTCCACGTCCACCATCCTGTCTTTTGTGATCCCAACCTTGATCCCAAACAGTACAAAATGTGCTTGGGGTCCAAAGCATCAACATATGGGTCCACACAGCAGTTGGCTGAAATGTGGCTAGAAAAAAATGACCCAAATTACAGTAAAAGCAGCAATAATAATGGCTCAGTGAGGACAGCCTAGTGTCCAGCTTTGCTGGAAAAGACATTTTTAATTACCTAATTTATTTTTCAAAATTTTTTTGTATGATCAGTTTTTGAAGTCCATACAAGGATATATTTTACACATGATTTTCTTACAAAAGACTCCTTGAAGATTGAGTTTTTTGAACAAAAATGTGATCATGTTTGCCTTTTGAACACATTTTCTTGCTGAACATTATGTAGCAGACCTGCTTAATTATGACTTGAAATGTACCTGATGAACAAAACTTTTTTTTTTTTAATATTTCTTTTTCAGACCTGTTTGCTATAGTCCTACGACAGAAAACATGAACGTTCCTGCAAAGTATTATTGTAACAAAACACTGTAACTCTGGTAAATGTTTTGTTGTAACTGTTAACTTTGCACAGATTCTACCTTTTGTCTTTTTTTACAGCAATTTTTTTAAGCCATTTTATGTTGCAGTTGTCAAATAAGGAAATGTGATAGTAGCTGTATCATCATCTTCAAGAGAGCTTTCCAGAGGTGATTGTTTCCCCCAATCTTGTCTCATTTTTGAAGGTTTTTCAAAGCAAGGGGAGCAGGGAAAGCACAGTACAAGATAGATGGCTGTTCTTGTTGTAATTAGTGTGGCCTAATGGACCTGGCATTACATTTCAAGAAGGGTCTGGCATTTTCTCTTCTCCAGACCCTTCTTTTTAAAGGGTAAAATATTAATATTTAGAATGGCAAATAAGAATTATTGTCATAAATCTAATGTATGCAAGCTAAAACAAAGACAAAAAAAAAAAAAAAACAACCCTAATGAAAGCATTGGGGGAAATGTATCTGATTTTGTTCACTTCATCCTGTCCGTGTTATGTTGATGGAGATGGGTGTCTCATTCTTTAATTACTGTTTTGTTTTATCCTTTGTATCTGAAATACCTTTAATTTATTTAATATCCATTGTTTAGAACTCTGCCATTTCCCAAGTACCTGTTAGTTATTAGTATTTATGTGTATTAGGAATGTTTAGTATATTTTATTTGCAGTAAACTGATCTCCAAAGATTTCCTTTTGAAAACTCTTTTCCCCCTCCTTAATTTTTACATTCCTGACTGTTTTACTAAATATTAAGTGTTCTTTTATAATCTTGGTGCTCACGTGTTTTGGGGACAAAAGTGAAATGAATCTGTCATTAAACCAGAAAGTTTGTTTTAAATTCACAGAACAAATGTGCCTTAAATTTTTTTTTCATTTAGATTTCAAACAGTAATAGATTTGCCATTTTAATATACATCATTGGAGATCTGCTTATTTGTAAATAGCCTATTGCTCATTTGGAAAAATAAACCAGTGGACAATATTTTTCTATTGTACTTTTCAGAACCATTTTGTCTCATTACTCTTGTTTTAGCTGAAGAATTGTATTACATTTGGAGAGTAAAAAACTTAAACACTGATTCATAAGGTTTTTCAAGTTATTTGAGGGGAATATTTGTATGCACTGCAGTTCAGGAATGAAATGAAACTTTCAAGTGCCTCTTCCTCTAGTTTTTCCTTAGAATGTACTTGTCATCTTTTGTTTGTTCCTCTTAAAGAACTTGCTGAATCTTGTGTTTTATAGAACAAAGTTCTTCAAACCAGGTCCAAGCCCCATCTGGCTTCTTGGTACAAATGTACCTTCCAGGCCCCCTTAGTGCACCCGCCAGGCCAGTTAAAATCTGCATTTTAACAACTGCCCACGTGATCCTGTGTGCACGAATGTGCTCAGGATTTTAGGATGGCTCTAGCTACAGGATAAATTGCCTACAGTTGGCATATAATCCACGAATCAAAAAAGTAAGATCTTTGATGCCAAGGTAGCAAGCTTTGTGGATGCGAATTACACTCCCAGGACAGGTATTTACCATGTAATGACAGTGAAGATCCAGTATAATGACACTGTGCTCACAGTACGAATTGCTGTCATTCATCCTAATTGCCATTTGCTTTGTGGGAGTGTTTAGTTTTTCCTTGGAAAAAAGCAAAGACATTTTTATTCCTCAGTAAGGAAGAACATAATATACATCTTATGACAAAGACACTTAAATTGTCTCTCTTTACCATAATAAGGAACTGTAGGACAGGGTGTGAGCAATTACTTTATTGAGCTTCAATGTCCATCAGATGTCCTGGTGACACTTTGTTAACACTGGCTATTTCCTTCCCTAATTCCACTCTTGCCCACGTCTGTTCCTTTTCCCTGACATCACTGTTAATGTTGATGGAGGTGCCGACCTCCCTTCATCAAGACTCCATCTCCAGAAATGCCGTTGGACCCCTTCACTCTCATCCTCTCCTCTCGTAGTGCCGTGCCTGGATTCTGTGCCCACTGGCCTGTGGGCTCATTCTCCACCTGGCCACTCCCTCTTCCTAAAGCACCCCTCCAAATCAGCAGATCTGGTGCCCTCCTGCTGCCCAGGGAGTGGATTCTGTAGGACACCCTTCAGGGTACTGCTACCAGCCGAACTGGGCTCTTCATTTATGAGGACATCAGTCTCTCTCCTGCCTGTGCATTCCCTCTGTCTGGAGCTCTCTCACCACCTCACTCCACTGGCCACCTGGACTCATCTTCCACGAGCCTGTTGAAACTCCCCCATGGTCCACCCTGGTGTCATTTCAGACCCTTCCAGTGTGGATGTGACACAAGTGGACAGTCTCATTGGACTGCAGGCCTGGGTCTCTTTTCTAAGTGGTGATCCAGCATGCTGCGCCTTCATGTCTGGAATGGCCGGCAGTGCCCCACTCTACCCCAGCCCCTCCATCAGTGCTCCGTTCCCCACCATGCGCTCCTCCCAGCAGAATGCCCTCCGTCCTGCCTGCCCACTGCTCCCACCTGGAACTGCATGGCCTGTGACCCTGTGGCCCTCAACACTCATGACTTAAGATGATTCCTTCTTCCCTTAAACTTGGAACGCTTTCTGGTTAGACTTCTTTGCTTCGTTTGTTACTTTAGACTTTCTCTTAGCTTTCATTACTTTACAGAAAAGTATTAAAACGAAATGGCCCATAACCCCCAAGCCAGATAACTCCTGTTAATAATTAAAAATTAAGGGGCTTCCCTGGTGGCGCAGTGGTTGAGAGTCCGCCTGCCGATGCAGGGGACACGGGTTCATGCCCCGGTCCGGGAAGATCCCACATGCCACGGAGCGGCTGGGCCCGTGAGCCATGGCCGCTGAGCCTGCGTGTCCGGAGCCTGTGCTCCACAACAGGAGAGGCCACAGCAGTGAGAGGCCCGCGTACCGCAAAAAAAAAAAAAAATTAAAAATTAAGGATAATTTGTGAAGGTGGTGATGGGGGGTGGGAATCACAATGCACAAAGGTGTGAATGGCCTCTCCTTCCTCCAACCATCCAGGCCTCAGGCCCTTCCCACAAAGAACCACCAGGTTTGTGGGGTTCTGGTGTGGAAGGTGGGATGAATTGTATATAGGCTAGCATCAGTAGTATTTTAAAAATTCGTTTACACAGATGAGGGGGTACATGCTTGCTTGGGCACATGGATCTGTGCCAGCCTTTGTTGCCAGAGGACAGACTTATGGACTTGGGTTCTGAGAGCAGGCCGGGCGGGCTTCCTAGGCATTGTGGTTGCATGTGTGGGAGCCCTACCCAAGTGGAGGCTGGAGAGCCTTGTCTCACAGAGCAGACAGCGCAGGCACCTCACTTCTGGAAGGTGGCATCGCTTTCCCAACACTCTGGGCCAGCATGAGAACACACAGACCCGAGCGTGTGGGACTTTGATGGTTGGAGACAAGCCACGTGTCACACAATGTAGGTCATGTGATGGTCCTCTTGGTGTGAGGGCAGTGCCATCCGTTTCAGAGTCTTGAGAGCAGAAGGGCTGGGTGGTGCTGGTGAACTCTCGGTGGGGCCCTTCCCAAGCCCAGACACAGAAGGAGCTCTGACCCTCCCAGCTGGTCTGTGTCCCGGTGCTCCAAACACCATCAGTTCAGCCAGTCAAATTCTTGATCTCCACAGGCGAGTCTGTCCTCGCCTCCTTCCTGCCCAGCTCTCTGACCACACCTATTTCACAAAGCCCAGCCTTAGCCTGATAACAGCTGGAGCAAAGAGGAACTTGCTGTGCAGACAGCGGACTCAGGGGCGTGGCTAACACACACCTTCACTCCCTAATGCTCACACCGTTTATCATGATGTGTGACCAGGCTAAGTGACAGTCACGTTTTGCCTCAGTTCTTGGGCTTTGAAGGGTCACCTGGAGGTTCAGGTGTTATCTGCAGTCATCTCCGTTCCCTACTCAGTGTGTCCATGGGGTAGGTAGGATATGTGCCGTGGGGTGCCAGTTGAGCCACAGTCTCCACACCACCTCCCAAGGATAGTGGTCAGGTTAAGAGAACAGTGGATTTACAGCTTTTCTTGCCTTACAGAAACTTCCTGTTCTCCAGGAAGATGACACACCTTTGGGGCTGCCTACCCACTGGAAGGCTTGCCGGTGGCTGAGGGGCTACGCCCTGGCCCCAGACTTCCAAGGTCTCCCCTTGTGCTTCCTTGTCATGGAAGGAAGCAGGTGCCAGCCTTCCCTGGGTGGGGGTAGGCTGCATTACTGCATGTAATCTCAGCTGCAAAGGAGCTTATTGCCACAGTGACTGGGGGCCAGCGAGGGATCTGTCTGTTGAAGTGGCTGTACATGGCTGTACCTGCCTCGATGGGTCACACTGTGCTTTCCCAGCCCTCGAAGGATGTCCCTGTTCTTCTTGAAGGAAAAGGCAGCTCACACCAAATCTGCTTAGTCTTACTTGTTATAAACACAATGAAAATGTAAATGTTACAGCGCAATGGATCAAATAACAGCAACTCATTTTGTGTGACTTTCAGTAGGAAAAAAACAAAAACTCATGTTAGTGTTGCTATGCTTCAGGGTTTTGTTTGTTTTTTCTGCAGGGATGTATGTGTGGAAGAGGGGATGGGTGTAAGATGTTCACAGGAAACCACAGGACCAACCAGATTTGGGGCTGGCTTGTCATCAGTGCAGTTAAACCACTTAAGGCCCTGTTGTCAGATATTTTTTTAATGCATTCAATTTACTATTCATTATATTCCAGTTATGAGGGTCTTCTTTTTTTACTATTGTAGACAAAACCAAAATTTTTTCCTTTATGAATATTCTAACTACATTTCCTTTAAAATGGTAAGAGTTATCCATTATGCCTGGCTGATTTCTAATGAGAAAATATAATAAATTGATTAAATCTTTTAATAGTGCAAATTAGGCCATATCTGGAATCTGCTTAAACAAGCTGATGCATCTGTATTGAATTTCTCTCCATTAAGCAGTCTACCACAGTTAAGTCAGTGATGCCTCTGGGCTGCCACCTATTTCCTTTTACTCATTTGCCTCAACCCATTACCCCATGTCAGGCCCCAGCCCCCCGCATGCCTAGCTCCGTACACATTCCCATTGCAGAAAAGAAAGCACTTCTAGTCTAACCTCAGAATGACCTTCAAATTTATTAATTCTGAATTAAGTTTAGATCTTTCTTTGGGCAAACACTTCCGGTTACATAACTAAAGGAGAGATCTCATTCATGTGCTCAAAATGCCCTCTGCAAACAAGAAATGTACTGTTTCTAAAACTGCACATTCAAGTGATCACATTCGTATTGTGAAGGAAACACTTTGGATTTTTAGATGAAGCCTGTCTCTTCCATTGTAAATAACGTTGTCATCACAATGCAAACAGATTTATTGGGAAGTAGAGAAGGAAAAGGAATGACCTACAGTACCTTCCTCTTGCACCACCCTGTTCCCACTTTGGTAACTTCTTCTGGGGTTTTTGTAACGTCTTTATAGTTTGATGTACGTGTACATACAATTTGGCATCTTGCTCCCCCTCCCCTACTTAAAATACATTAATTCTCTAAAATTGTCTTTAAAGGCCCTCGTGTCTCTTAGAGTTGAGAATATCCCTGCTGTTGGCCACCTTGAGTGTCCTGTTCCATCTTGGATAACAGCACAGATGAAGTCTTTTGCACAAAGCCCTCTTCATACTTTGGATCATTGGATAGATTTCCAGAAGTAGGTCATTCACTTCTAGGGACCTGAGTGTTTGGCCGTTTCTGACCTAACGTTAAGTCATTTGGTATTTTACTCGGTCAACGTTGGCATTTTTGTACCTACTAGCCACTCTAATAAAACCTTTTAAAAATAAACCTGAACAACTAAATGACCTTCAAGAAATACTATGGGAATATTGCACCCAGTGTCTTGGTTACATCATCCTGTGGAAACGGAAACCACAAACCCAACTCTGTTGCTGCAAAACTTGAGTCACTGCAAAGTGAGAAAAAAGGCAGAAAGATTTACTGATGACTCAAGGGTTGAGGAGAGGCAAGTTGCAGACAGATGGCCTGTTTGGGAACGAGGTACATTTCTCCACTCCCAAGTCACAGATATTTGTCCCAGGAGATCAAAGCACAGGGCGAGGTACGGAAGTGGCAGCTCAAGATAAGAGGGGTGCTTCCCAGACTTTGAGAGGCGGTGGATGTCTGGGAGGATGTGGACATGCCCAGAGACACCAGGCTCCATGCAACCAGAAGCGAGTGTATTTTCCAGAGAGAAAAGCGTACATTTGAACACAAATGGGAATTAGTTTCAGTCTTCAAAGTTGAAACCACTGACCCCTTACCTATGTTGTAGGCAGGTTTTGAGGTTTCATTATATATCTTAGATAATATTATATAAAATATATATTAATTTACTGTTACTTGGCTTCTGCACTACCTGGGAGCTAAAGCCCATGACTAGATTTCAAGGCAGTATTTGGAGCCTGGGGCTTTGGGGCCTCTGGGAATGATCCTTTTTCAATAGGAGCAGCTGTGACGGGAAGATACAGGGCGTCTTGTGCTAGAAAAGGGCATCTAGAGACCCCTGTTGGACCTCGATGAGCTGGAGGTCTCTGAGAGAGTCTTGGGGTCAGGAGAACCATGGTTAACGCGTGCCTTCCCGACTTCTGTGCTGGAGCTGAAGGTCCAAGTCAGTCACCACGCAGTCCCTGGGTAATGAGCAGTTTGGGTTATGATTCACAGGCCTTTAAAATTAGATTTGGGCATGGGCCTTTCCTTCTTCCAAAAGGACGTGTCTTCCAGCCAAAGCTCACCAGACCCAGTCTCTCTGAGGCGGATTGTCAGCGCAGTCCCCCATGAGCCGTGTACCCGGGAGGATGTGATGCTTGTGCTGGCCAGCTCAGAGGGATAGGAAGCCCTGTCCAGCCCCAGCCAGGGGCCCGCGGCTCTGCTGGGAGTCAGGGGGCAGCCTGGCCACTGTGCCTGCCCAGGGCCTGGGGCTTGGCTGCCATGTGTCCCCCAAGCTGGGAGGACACATGACTCCACTTCACCCCCTGGGGACCTCCCGTTAGCTCAGGCCTTGCAGTGCTATTACCTTCGCCTTCCGGCTGAGGGCTTGACACTGCCCTTTCCCTCAGAGTGGCTACTGCAACAGCTTGCTGACCCCAAGTTGCTTTGGGAGATGAGTCCATCACAGAATCACGTTTCACCTAAATCCCCATCCCTTCTTCACCCACAGAGGTGCACAGTCAGTGGGGTTCCACTTGACCTAATTCCTTGCTTGGCGTGTTTTCCTTTCTTTGGCCTGCATAGCAGTCAGTCCCAAGTTAGAAGGAAAATATCCACAAACCACAAGATTGGAGAGAAAATGTGACACAAGAGGATCTTCATAGGTTTGGTACTAAAATGCTGCAGATTCTTTTAAAGTGAATTTTCCATGAAGATGTAGCGTTGTCAACTCTGAAGACAGTTGCTGTGCAAATTGAATCCACTTTCAGATTGTGACACCAGAAACACCATTCCTACTTGGGACAGGAAACCGCTCTGTTGAGTTCTGAATGGTGATCAGATATCCTATCCTGCTGGTCCAGGAGTGCTGCCTGGTTCCTCCATGTCCTCCAGACACAAGCTGTGTGCCAGTTGGAATGCTTCCTGTGCGCACTCAGCAGAAAGGCCCTCCGTGAGATTTGCCGCTGGAATACAACTCCAGGAGAATTCACTACACTGGACATCCTGAAACTGCAGGGCCAGGGGGCTGGGCACAGAATGGGGGAGAGTGACCTACCTCAATGATAGTTATTTCCCTATAACCCATTTGCTACACCAATCTGTGAGGAGATAAACCCAGGAGAGGTCGGGGTGAAGGACAGTGACTGAAAATACAAAGATCTGAGTTAGCTGTGAGGTGTTTGGGTTGTCACTGTGGAGGGAGAAGGGGCATCAAGTACCAAGCAGACCTGGGTTGTGTCAGTGGTGAGCTGGCTAGTACCAGTTAGTACTGGCTAGTACCCACTCATGATGGCTTGTGCACAGCCCTTCCAAACTCCATGTTCAGTGACATCACACTGGTGGCCCGAAATTGGCCAAGGTGGGAGGAATATTTACACCACAGGAAATGGCAAATGCTTCAAATCAGGCTTTTTTTGGGGGGGCGGGGGATTGGATTTACCAGCACAGCACTGGTTTGCACTGGTTTGGATCAACTCCACAGACGATGGGACAGGCCCTGTGCCAGTCCAGCTGTGTGACCTCAGATGAGTTACCTGCAGCAGAGCTTGACTTCCTCCCCTGAAGTGGGCACAGTTATGATTACCTCCCAAGACGGATGAGAGAATTCATAGGACCTGGTGTGCCTCCTGTCACTGTTTCAGTTAATGTGTCACCCCCACACCACCTCCCCACCTAGACATCTCAGTTGCTCAAGACTCCTTCCAGACTCATATCCAGTGAGTCATCAAATCTTTCAAACCCCTCCTGGATACAGTCACCAGGACAGCCCCTCCTCCCACCCCAGCGTCTCCCCACAAAGCTGAAGTACAGGACATATCCTGCCCATTTCCTGCTCCTCCAGGTCAGCCTCTTCTGGGTCTTCACACTCTTCTTCCTAAAGAAGCAAACCTTATCTGGACTCTTCTGCTTGGACAGGACACCATTCAAGCCCAGAAGTCGTGGCCTGACTGCCCTAAGGCTCTGCTTGGCCCCACTTCCACTTGCCTTTTCCAGACTCTGAGCTCTAACCCCTGCCCCCATCACCACACCTCCCCACTAAGAGATGGGAAATCTCTCTTAAAACTCCAAGCTTTGGTCCACATAGCATCCTGGCCCTGGAATGCCCACCTCTTCTCTCCTTGAGCAAATATGCAGATTCTATGGCATATTACCCCTTCACTCCGGCCTTCCTGGGCACTTAGATGGAGTTTTGTCAAGCCTCCTCACCCCAACCAGGCCCCTTTCCACTCGCCCTTGTAAGTTTCAGCTCCTCACTGGGGGTTTCTTGCCTTCATTTGCTGGGTCCCTGGCCACTACACCAGACTGGCCCTGACTAAAGCTCACTCACCTTTGTCACCCACCAGAGGCCTGGCAGGTCATGGTGTGCAGCCAATGTTAGTTTCTCTTTACTTCTATTCCAGGGTCTTGGTGGGTTATTTGCCAAGGGAAAATAACAACTAAGATAAAATATTTCTATACAGACAGCCTGGGACATCCAGTTTTTAGCTGAAAACAATCAAATAGTTTTCTGTGTAAGAACAAGAATCTTACTTCAGAGACATGAAATGCTTTCTCTCTAGAATCATGAAACTAACATTTATGGAATAGTTACTAAGTGCCAGGCACTTTATATAAGTTACTTCATTTACTTAATCCCTGTGGGATCAGTATGCTTGACCTCAGTTTACAGGGGAGGAATGGAAACTCAGAGAGCTTAGGTGACATGGCTAAGGTCACAGAGCTAATAAATGGCAAATCCAAAATTCACACCAGATCAGCCTGTTTCCAAAACTCATGTTGGGGCGGGGTTGGAGGGGGAACGGTACATCTACTTGTCAGGGAGATTTAACTGCTCAATTTTAAAGCGCTCACAGATTACCAGGAAATGGGAGCCCACTGAACGGGATGTTTTCATAACCATAGGAGAATGGCAGAACTCATAAATACATTATCATTTAAAATTTTTCTGCCTTTTTAAAAGGCGTAATATTTTTTTTAAGATTCCAAAACATGCAATTCAATATAGATGTAATAAAAACTTTTTTTTAAAACACACAGTATTGAGAAGAGTTTTAGTTCCTGTAACAGTGGAGTATCTTGTATCAGACTAACCCTCCCACAAATAGCGACAATAAACTTTAATGGACAAAGTAGCAAAAAAAAACCACCAAAAGAAAAAAAAGGAAAAAATTACTTGAAACACTGGAGAGTGACCAAAATCAGGCAGATGATGTGGGAGATTTGACCCTTGAAAAAGAGAACTGCATATTATTATAATCATGCATATTAGTTACCTAGTTCTTTCCTGGAGGCCACTCTCCAGGCCACAGAGCACTGGGAGATTAGGACTAAGAAAGTTCCATTATTATTGGCTTGAGGCATCTGAGGTTGGAGTTTAGAGCTGAACTGGAAACGAAAAAGGGAAATCCTAGGAAGCAGGGAGACACAGAGTGGGGAACTTCAAAATCTACATATCAATTCCCTTCCTACTTCAGTTACTCCTGAACTGTGGTTGCATGGGGGAGACTCAAAGGAACATAGTGGAAAGAAATAACTGAAAAAGCTAGTCCAAAATTTCAGCTGCTTCCCATTGCAGGGAAGTCAGAGTTTGGAGTTTAGAATACTACTAGGTTAGAAGAGCTTCCCAAACACCTTGGGATGTCCATTGAAACTCCAAATGGGCTACATATTCGGAGAAAAGGCTATGTCTCAGATTTATCCTAAAACCAACGGCAAAATCCAAACAGACATCCCCTAATAAGTGTGAAAAACAAGTCTCCACAAAATCGAGATGATCAGCCAGGAATTTAACAGTCAGGAATTTCACAAAAATCAACACCTTTCCGAGGAAGATAACAGAATGCAGAGTTTGTAAAACAGATATCCAGAATTTCCTCCTCAGCCAAGCCTTTCTTAGTGCTTTGAGCAGAGTTTTACTCCTGGCTCCCCATTCTGATCCTGAACCCCCTTTGCACTATGCTCTGTTAAATTCTAGCGCTTTCATGGGGGCTTCTTGTCAAGATCTGTGATTAGCGGCCACACCAGACTAGTAATTTTTGATTATTAGACATGTGAAGATACAGGGAAATTGACCTATAGTCAAGAGAAAATTCAGGCAATAGAAACAGATCTTGAGATGAGTCAGGAGTTCAAATTTTCAGGCAAGGTATTTGAAATAGCTATTATAGAATAGCCAAGAAGTGACTATTTGGGGAATCTTTAGGAGAAATTGAAAATAATAAAAAGGACTTCATTTGTATTCTGAGAAAACAATATCTGAAAGGAAGAATTCACTAGATGGACTTAATGGCATATTGAAAAGTTCAAAAAGTCTTTTTTTTTTCTTAAAGATGAAAGAAATTAGCAAAACCCTGCAAAGATTGATCAAGGGGAATAAAAGACAAAACACAAATTATGAATATCAGAATTTAAAAGAGGATATCACTACAGATCTTGAAGCTGTTAAAAGAGTAATAAGATAACTTTATGCCAATGACTTCAATAACAAAGATGAAATGGGCACATTTTAAAACACAACTTAACAAAATTGATGCAAGGTGAAACAGATAATCTGAATAGCCCTACATACAATAAAAAATTAAATTTGTAAAGGAAACCTGGCCAGAGAAAAAAACTCCAGGCCCAGATGGCTTCACTGGTTAATTATATCAATATTTAATGAAGAAATGATATCAATTTCATAGAAACTCTGTTATGAAATGGAGGAGGAGGGAACACATCTCAATTTCATTTTTAAGGCCAGCATAACCCCAGTACAAAACCTGACAAAGATATCACAGGAAAAGACCAATATGTCTTATCAACACAAAGACCCTTTACAAAATATTTATTAGCAAACTGAGTCTAGCAAAGTGTGGTGGTTGTGCAGGGAATGTAGGGCTGTTACAGCGTTCAAAGATCAGTCACTAGAATTTATCATATTATAGAATAAAGCAGAAAATCATATAACCATCTTATATATGCAGAAAAAGTACTTGATAAAATTCATCACTCATCCATGATATCAACTCAGCAAACTAGGAATAGAGGGAACTTCTTCAGTCTGATAAAGGCCATTTACAGAATAACCTGAGTGCTGACATTACGCTTAATGATGAAGTATTGAACAATTTACCCCATCCTTGGAAACAAGGATTCACTGTTTCATTCAGCATTGGTATGTAGAGGGGGGTGTCTGCTGAGGTGTCCTGGCTGTAGGACTCTGTCCACGGGCCCCACAGGTTACGTTCATCTCCTCCTACTCTATCGCAAAGCCTCTCTACAGGGGCACACTTTCTCAGTTTCAGTAGTGCCCCTTGACATTCAGGAAACATTTGTCACCTTCTGGGTCTCTTCTGCTTTACTGCTCCAACACTGCCAGGCACAAGGGTAAATCTGGGGTTTTGTTAATATCCCCAATCCTACTCAGGTTGGGAGCACCTGTTCCTTCTGCTTTTAGATTTCCAATAACCCGAGGCATCAGGCTCAGAGACAGAAAACCTGCCCCAAGCCCTCTCTGCCCCTTGCTTCTCCTCCTCTTCATCCAAGGGATCTTTATCTCATCTTATGTAAGATACAAGCTCTGACTTATCTGTATCTTTTTGAAATTCAAAAGTCAAGAACTTGCCTATTTATTATCTGTGTTCTGCTACAACAATCATCCCTGAGGAAATGGAAATAAGAAATAGGCAAGCTGGGTGAATGAGGGGACAACATGGAAGTTGTGGCGTGGAAGAAACATTTGTTTTCAAAAGGTGATTCTGCCACACAGTTCTGTAATAAGGGACTTTTAAATAAAGACTGGGGCAGGCAGAGAAACAGACCCATGGGACAGACTAGAGAGTTCAAAAACAGGTCTGTGCATACGTGGATACCAAATGTTACAGATCTGTGGGAGAGGATTGACTTTTCAATAATGGTGCTGGGACAAGTGGGGAGAATTAGATCACTACCTTATACCAATAAATAAATAAATAAACAGGTGGATTAAAGACAAGACAATACAACTTTTAGAAAGGAACATAATAGAATACCTTCTTGATCTTGGGGTTAGGAAGGGTTTCTTTTTTTTCTTTTTTTTTTAATAGAATTATATTACCTTTCTTTTTAATTTATTATTATTTTTTTGACTTTAATTTTTGGCTGCATTGGGTCTTTGTTGCTGTGCGTGGGCTTTCTCTAGTTGTGGCAAGCGGGGGCTACACTTCATTGTGGTGCACTGGCTTCTCATTGCGGTGGCTTCTCTTTGTTGCAGAGAATGGGCTCTAGGTGCCCGGGCTTCAGTAGTTGCAGCACGTGGGCTTCAGTAGTTGTGGTGCATGGGCTGTAGAGCACAGGCTCAGTAGTCGTGGCACACGGGCTTAGTTGTTCTGCAGCACGTGGGATCTTCCCTGACCAGGGACTGAACCCGTGTCCCTTGCATTGGCAGGCGGATTCTTAACCAATGCGTCACCAAGGAAGTCCAGGAAGGGTTTCTTAAATTAAACCCCAAAAGTGTACTAACTATAAAGGCAAAGAGTAATACATTCATGCACATCCAATGTATAAAGGGAACAAAAAGACAAGCCATAGATCAGGAGAAAATATTTGCAGTACATACATCTGACAAAGGACTTATATTTAGAATATATAAAGCATTGCTATAAGCCAATAAGAACAAGAGAGATGGCCCATAGGAAAGGAATGTCTGTCTTGGCAAAAGGCAAAAGATCTCAACAAGAATTCCACAATGATGGAAATCAAAATGGCCAATCGACATGAAAGGATACTCAATTTTATTAGTCACCAGGAGCATGAAAATTAAAACCACAATGAAATACGCTCACATACCACTTGACTAGTAAAAATGTAAAAGTCTGATGGTCCCTAGTGTTGCTGAGGTTGTAGAGAAATGAGAACTCATCCACTGTTGATGGAAGTGTATACTGGTGTAGACACGTTGGAAACAAGTTCATCATTACCTAATCAGGTTGATGTCACATATAGTTTGTCTTAGGAGCAATTCCACTCATAAGTGTTTGCCCAGCAGAAATGCATGGCATGAGCACTAGGATTCATATAAAAGTATGTTCATAATAACATTGTTCATACTAAAACATTGGAAACAACCCAAAGGTCCACAAACAACATAAGTGGATGAATAAATAAAGGTAAACATATATTTATAAAAGAAATACTATATAACAATGAAAAATAACAAATTATTGTTACATGCAACAATAGATGAATCTACAGACAAACAAAGAAGCCAGCAGAAGACATTGTAAGTTTCCATTAAAAAATAGCCAAACTAAACAATGTTGTCTAGAGATGAATCCAAAAACAGTAAAACTACTACTAAGAAAGCAGGGAAAAAATTATCATAAAGTCAGGATAGTGGTAGGGGAAGGGTTTCTGGGGTATAGTAAATGTTCTGTTTCCTTACCTGAGTGTTCATGTTATAATTATTATTTAAACTGTATATGGTAATGGTCTCTTTTATATTTAGTAGTTATCTCACAAGAGAAGTGAGTTAAAACAAAAAATGGCCCTATATTTCCATTGAAACTCATCTTTCTGATGACAACTGTGAAACATGGGAAATTGTCCACATATTAATAAGAATAAAAAGCAAGTTACATCACTGAGGAAGGAGGAATACAGTGATAAAATCTGGTGTTTAAAATTATTATTCCCTCTTACTCTGAGAAGGCATGTTCACTTTCAGATGACTTAGGAAATAGAAGAATGTGAAAAGAGGAAGGCCCCATGATATTCACTAGGTCCTTCGATTTGATAAAAATCTGAGATTATTATCTTTGTGACTTTTAGTTAATTTCTTCTCTATGCCAGGTATGGTCCTGAAAACCTTAAGATGCCCCCTCTCTAGTAGTGTGAAATTAGAGATAAGAAGTCCTCCTCCACCCTCCCTATTCTGTGGTTTTTAAGAGTTTTATTGGACTCAGTTTTAAAAATTGTTTTTATTGTTTTGTTCATTGCATGGAGGATAAACAATTATAGTTCACTTAATCAGCTTCCTGGAGGAGATGGCCCTCACTGGCTGTTTAGAGACCGGGTTTTTTTGTTTTTGTTTTTTTAAATTAAAACATAAGATATTATGTGAATTGTATGATATTCAACTTTATCCATGTTTCATTTTTTGGCCCCATCTAATGAGTTAATGTCTTCTGTATTAAAAGCATTTTTATGCAATAGCTAAAATTTAAAAAAAGAAAAGAAAAAGCAAGTTACAAAACTGTATGCACATTATACGCCCAGGTTAGAGGGGAACGGACATATTCACAGGGAAAAGATTGAATGGAAAAACTTCAAAAATGTTAAAAGTGATTCTTTTCTCTTGTATACTCTTAAGTAATTCCAAAGTTTTAACGAATAGATGTTAATTTTCTAGTTTTAATTAGGACATCAATAAATGTTATAAAATTCTCTGCAGAAAAGTCTGGAATAAGACTTATCAAATCATTTCTATCTATCAGGATCCATTGTGGGAAATGGGAGCCTCTCAAGGCATTTCCAGGAAAGGCATTTATTTTTTTTTTTTTTGTGGTATGCGGGCCTCCCTCTGCCGTGGCCTTCCCCATTGCGGAGCACAGGCTCCGGACGCGCAGGCCCAGCGGCCATGGCTCACGGGCCCAGCCGCTCCGCGGCATGTGGGATCCTCCCAGACCGGGGCGCGAACCCAGTTCCCCTACATCGGCAGGCGGACGGGAGCACAGGCTCCGGACGCGCAGGCCCAGCGGCCATGGCTCACGGGCCCAGCCGCTCCGCGGCATGTGGGATCCTCCCAGACCGGGGCGCGAACCCAGTTGCCCTACATCGGCAGGCGGACGCGCAACCGCTGCGCCACCAGGGAAGCCCCAGGAAAAGCATTTAAAAGAGGGGAATAGGTGCCTGCTGTGCTGTTGGAAGGCTAGGGGAGCCAGAGGCTGATTTGTGGGAGGGCACACCATGTGGCTTTGATTCAGAGGTCATTGCTGCCCCAGCTGCCACTGCCATACACACCTCTCACCTGTGAAACATCTTGAGATGCTGTGATATGTTGACGTGGGCCACAGACAGCCACAGCCCCACGCCAGCAGGAGGAGCAGCCACAGGCTGGCTTCTCCCTCAATCCCACTTTCCAAATTACACATGAATGTCTCTCACTGGTGAAACTAATTCATGTGCAGAACCCAGGTGTACAAAATCTGGTGAATGGAGTTAAGAACGTTGTGGTCCCAGCACACCACCCATGGGGGTTACTCTGGAGGGGGATTGGAAGGGAGGTGCCTGTGAGAGTCAGCTTTCCCTTTGTACTTTACACCCTTCTGTATTTAATGCTAGGGCTGCCATAGCAAAATACTATAGGCTGGGTGGTTTAAACAACAGAAATATATTTTTTCACAACTCTGGAGGCAAGATCAAGGCATCAGAAGGGTCAGTTCCTTCTGCGGGCTAGGCGGGAAAGATCTGTTCCAGGCCTCTCTTCTTGGTTTGTAGGTAGCTTTCTCCCAGTGTCTTCATGTGGTCTTCCTTCTGTGTATGTATCTCTGTGTCCAAATTTCCCCTTTTATAAGGACATTAGTCATACTGGATTAGCAGCCACCCTACTCCAGTATGAGCTCATCCTAACTTAAACGTGCAGTGACCCATTTCCAAATATGGTCACTTTCTGAGGTACTGGGGGTTAGGACTCCCATCAAATGAATTTTAGGGGAGGGGATATCATTCAACCCATACATTATTGTTCAAGTTTTCACACACAAAAAACATGTATAATTGGTGGTGGTGGGGCGGTATGGGGTGGAAGGAAATCTGAGGTTCTCTGCAGATAAATCATAGCGACTTTGACAATGTGCTGTGCTGGGAAAGGCCTTCTGGAGGCTGTGACCCAGGGGAGCACGTCTGAGGCCAAAAATCAGCACCAAGTGCAGGGACGGTGACCTTCTGAAAATATTCTTCCAAGTGATCACTTTGTTAGCAGCAGGATCTAAGGACTAAAATAAAAAACCCATTTGACCCTTGCACTACCAAGGGGTCTTCTTTTGTGAGACAGAAGAAGACCCCCACCTTGTCCCCCTCCCGCTTGACCTTTCTCTGGTGAAATCCCATGGCCACTTGGCTGGACTTCCCTTGGAGGGGAAGGAAGGAACCAATGCCTGGGGCTCGGGGTTCCCACACCTCTCTGTTATTCTGGGTAGAGCTGGGTTTGAGCCTTGAAAAGCCCTGGGAGAGCAGAAAGATTCACTGTGAGCAGTGCATTGCTGATCTTGCCTGGCAAAGACCCCATCTCATCCATCCTCCTCCAGCTGCTGCAGTGTCTCCAAACAAGAAGGGCCTCTCTGCTCCAGAGGCAACGGAAATGGTCAGTGCGAGGTTGGCCTCAGGACTGTCTCCACGCCGGGATTGTCTCCTTGAACGATAAGCGGTCATCTGTGGCCAAAGCGTCAAGTCGAAGCTGAGCCTCTGGGCTCCCAGCGAGGGTTTCGCATTTCTCTCCTGGCAGGTGTTGGCCAGGGCAGCACAGATGCCTTTGTGCCTGCTGGTCGCTCCGGAGCTTGGATTCTGTCCCTGGCGAGAGACAGGGACAGAAACCAGCCAGAGATGCTGGCTGGTTTCTTCCAGTGGAAGAAGCTGCTCTTTCTGTGTCTGCCGACAGTCCCATTGCAAGCCACCTCGGTCAGGCAGCTCTGGGAGAGGGAGCTGCAGGGAGTGGAAGTTACCCTTCCTCTGAGAGGGGCTACTGGCCAGGCTGGAAATGACCATGTGGTCAGTGTTTTCTGTTCAGTATGTTTAGTACTTTGGAGATCATTCACCCTGTTCTGGAGATTATTCATCTTGTCCCCTCACGGCTTTGCTCCTCTCCCTCCCTTCCCACTTCCCCGCTTAGCCATAAGTGCAGGATGGCTCTGGAACTTCTTTCTGCACACTGTGACCTAACCTTCCACTTGCATTCTGCACAACCCTGCTCTGAAATCTTTCATGGCTCCCTATCACCTAGATTGGTTCTCCTCAAACTGTGGTGTGCCTCAGATGTGCCTGTAGCTCATAAAAGATCAGTGCTTCCTGGGTCCCATCGCAGCTCCAGCAATCAGATCATCCGGGGTGGTGCCCAAGGACCAGAGTCTTTAACTCACTACACAAGATTTTTTTTACTTGTATAATTTAAAAAATATATTGTAGTAAAATACATATAACATAAAATTTACCATTTTAACCATTTTTAAGTATACAGTTCAGTGGCACTAAGTACTATTATGGACTGAATTTTTGTGTTCCCCTACCCAAGTCCATATGTTGAAGCCCCAATCTCTATTTTGATGATACATAGAGGTGGGTCTTTGAGAGGTGATCAGGTTTAGATAAGGTCATAAGGGTGGGGATCTCATGATGGAATTTGTGCCCTTATAAGAACAGGAAGAGAGATCTCTCTCTCTCTCCATGAGCACCCTCTGAGTAAAGGATATATGAGTGCGCAGCAAGGAAGAGGGCTCTCATTAGAACCTGACCAGGCTGACACCATGATCTTGGGCTTCCAGCCTCCAGAACTGTGAGAAAATAAATGTCTGTTGTTTAAGCCACCAAGCCTGTGGTATTCTGTTATAGCAGCCTGAGCCAACTAAGACAGGTACACTCACATTGTTTTACAGCCATCACCACCATCCATCCACAGAGCTCTTCATCTTCCCAAACTCAAACTCTGCATCCATTAAACACTAACTCCCCATCCCCCCTTCCCCAGCCCCTGGAAACCGCCATTCTACTCTCTGTCTCTCTGAACTTTACTATTCTAGGTATGTCATGTAAGGGCAATCATATACTATTTGTCCTTTTGTGTCTGGCTTACTTCACTCAACATAATGTCTTCAAGATTCATCCGTGTTGTAGCATGTGTCAGAATCTCCTTCCTTTTCAATGGAATAATATTCCATTGTATATATAGAGGCCACATTTTGTTTATCCGTTCATCTGTCAGTGGACACTTGGGTTGCTTCCACATTTTGGCTATTGTGAATCATGCTACTATAAACTTACAGAGATCTCTTTGAGACCTTGCCTGCAATTCTTTTGGGTATATACCCAGAAATGGAATTGCTGGATCATTTGGTAATTCTATTTTTAATTTTTTCAGGAGCTGCCATATTGTTTTCCACAGTGACTGTGCCATTTTACATTCCTACCAACAGTGCACAAGGGTTCCAGTTTCTCCATATCCTCACCAACAATTGTTATTTTCATTTTTTTTTCCAGTAGTAGCCATCCTAATGGGTGTGAGGTAATTGTGGTTTTGATTTGTATTTCTCTAATGAGTGATGCTGAGCAACTTTTCATGTGCTTATTGGCCATTCATACAACTTCTTCGAATGTCTGTTCAAGTCCTTTGCTCATTTTTAAATTAGGTTGTTTTTTTGTTGAGTTGTATCCACAGGTGGTTTTGATAGACGGCAAAATGGATTGAGAAGATGAGCCCTTCATGGGGTTTCAAGGGCCCTCTGTGAGGGGGCCCTGACCCACCTTCCATCTCATTTTCTGCTTCTCCCACAATGATTTTTTCTAGCTCTATGTTCCCATGTTCTGGCCTTTATTTATACCCTTCCAACAGCGTACACAGCTGTAGCAGAAAGGCTTTTTCTTAACTACACAAGGACCACTCTCCTCCATCTTCTATCAAAATAGTTCTGGTGGGACTATGGGTCATAGTGTCCCCACCTTGTCCTGGACACATTGACTGCACATGACCCAGGCCTGCCCAATCCTAGTGCTCCCATCACCATGGTATCAGGGATTGGCTCAGGGGTGGACATGCTATCCAAGCCAATCTATGTGGCTATTAGAGAATGTCTCTTTCTGGTTGGCTTGCCAAGCAGGGATGATATAAGCCTGGGCTACTGGCTTCTTCCTTGACAGCATAGCCCATCTGCAGGGAGAAAGAAAAAGCCAACACACAAATGTAAAATGAGTCAAGACAAGGAAAGTGAAGAGAGAATGATATTATTGTTTGAGTCCCTGGATCCATCCATATCTAAAAGTAGATCTCCCAATGGATATTTCAGGTACATAAGCCAATAGATTCGCTTTTGCCTAAGCTGGCCTGAATTCAGTTTCTGTCACTGGTAACAGAAGAAGTTCTGACTAATGTAACCCCCCCCTCCCCACTTCCCAGTTCTTTTATCTGTCCCTCCATGCATCCATCTACCCACTCCTCTGCCTTTTATGCCTGGCCGGAAGGGCTGTTTCCTCTAGGGATCTCTGGTAGTCAGTGAGTGGGGAGACAGCTTTCCAAGTGTTCTGATTTCCAACCCTCTGCCTGCCCTGTGCCTTGACCTTCTCATTATACAATCACTGTCTGTACCTTGTGTAACAGGGTGAGTCTTATGAGAAAAATAATCCTTGTGGTGGCTGGTGTGGGCTTGCGAGGGAAACATCCAGCATCCCCACCTCCCCCACCCACACCTTGGGGCAGCCTTGGGCAGAAGTTCAGCCCCAGCCTAGGAACAGAGGAACACAGAGTCTGCAGGGACTTAGGGAGGGAGGGTGTGAAAGGTGAGTAATTGCTGAAAACATGACCATGTGTCTCCTTGTTGTGGGTTTTGAGCATGTGGCTTTTTCTTTTTGCAGCGGTGTTCTCCCTAGAGGATTTCCCACCCACCAGACCAGGAAGGAGAAACTGCCCCCAGGTGTTGGAAATGGCTGGGCTGTCCCCACAGGGAGCCTCTGGTCTTATGGTTCAGTCCTGGGGCCCAGAGCTGGACCTTGGAGGGACTGGGGTAGAGGCTGGTGTCTGGTGCTGGGCTTGCACCTCTGGAATGTGTTTTGGGGCGACTTGCTCAAAGACAACTTTTTTTTTGTTTGTTTAGAAATTTTTATTTGAAAAATAAAGAAATGTTTCTTGAACCCAGGTATTGTGGAGCAAGTTCTGTGCTATACATTATCATGTCCATGGATCACGTGTGCCTTGCATTATTTTTGCTAGTGCTGTTTGGAAGGCTTGTTTTATGCTCACACCAAGTTCATTTCCCCAGTTGTACTCTTAGAGTCCTGCTTCTGCTGCGTGAGTTGCTCACAGCTGGTGAGAAATACTCAAAAGTGGAGAAGCCGGACTTCCCTGGTGGCACATTGGTTAAGAATCCACCTGCCAGGGCAGGGGACACGGGTTTGAGCACTGGTCTGGGAAGATCCCACATGCCGCCAAGCAACTAAGCCCGTGAGCCACAACTACTGAGCCTGTTGCTGCAACTACTGAAGCCCACGAGCCTAGAGCCCGTGCTCCCCAACAAGAGAAGCCACCGCAGTGAGAAACCCACACACCGCAACAAAGAGTAACTCCCGCTTGCTGCGGGAGAAAGCCTGTGCGCAGCAACGAAAACCCAATGCAGCCATAAATAAATAAATAAATAAATTTATATTTTTTAAAAAGTGTAGTTATTATGTTTTTGGTTAGAGGCTTTAAATTGTGAGTGGTTTTACTTCACGACTGCCCACATTAACTGTCTTTTTCAATTAACCCACCCACAGCTGGTAGGATGGTTTCGGCCGTAGATCTGTGCAAATTGAAGAGAGGTCACGTGTCCACCACTGTCTTTCTTAGGAAGATTCCTGAGACATTCCCTGGTTCAGCTCCTGTACCCTTGTTAGGGACAGGGTCTTTTTCTTAGCCCCAGGCCCCTAAGTGTCCAGGAGTGTTGGGCAGCAGGCCCAGGTCACGGGAGAGTGCCCTGTCCACCTCCATCCTGTCCCCCAATGATTCTAGCTGACCTTCGCCTCTCCCTTCTCCTGGTCTCAGAGTCTCTGCCTTCCTGGTCCCACAGGCCCATAATCTGAATCTGCTCTTGCACCTTCTTTGAGACTTTGTTGTGAACTGAGAGGGGAAAACGGCCCTCCAGGTCCCAGTAAGTATTAGAAGGGAGGAGAGTTCACAGAACACTCAGACGAGACCTCGGCATTTGGGCAAATGGATAAACAAATGTGGTCTATCCATACAATGTAATATTGTTCAGCTTTAAAAAGGAAGGATATTCTGGCACATGGTACAACAGGGGTGAACATTGAGGACATTATGCTGAGTGAAATAAGCCAGTCACAAAAAGGACAAATCTTGTATGATCCCACTTACATGAGTGGAGTCAAATTCATACAGACAGAAATTAGAATGGTGGTTGCCAGGGCCTGGGGAGAGGGGAGAATGGGGAGTTACTGTTTAATAGGTATAGAGTTTCACTTTAGGAAGATGGAAAAGTTCTGGAGATGAAGGGTGGTAATGGTTGTACAATAATGTGAATGTACTTATTCCACTGAACTGTGCACTTGAAAATGATGATAAATTTTGTTTATGTATAGTTTCATACACACACACACACACACACACACACACACACACACACTTTGAGCTCGGCCCTGCTCCTCAGTGCTTCACCTCACCAGGAAGCCCCCAGATTATTTCTGGTGAGTGGGACTATGGACATCTTAATGTGCTTCCTTGAGCCTTAATATGTTTTCCCAATTCCCTACAAAGAACACTTATTACTTTAATGATTGGAGGGGGAGAGAAACACACACTTTGAGCTCAGCCCTGCTCCTCAGTGCTTCACCTCACCAGGAAGCCCCCAGATTATTTCTGGTGAGTGGGGCTATGGACATCTTAATGTGCTTCCTTGAGCCTTAATATGTTTTCCCAATTCCCTACAAAGAACACTTATTACTTTAATGATTGGAGGGGGAGAGAAGGGCACTTTAAGAATTTAAAAGAAGATAAAAAGTGAGGGAGTACGGAGTTAATTGCCCAGAGTCCTCCTCCTCCCACTCAGGGCCTGGGTGGATGGAGGTGAGGGGCAGTTGTGCTCCTAGGAACAGGGAAGGCCCTCACTGACCTTCCAGTCCTGACCCGGAGAGGTTTGCCAACGCTTCCTGCAGAGCTAAGTAAGCTCGGGTACCTGCTGGAGGTGCCACAAGGAGGGTGGGGCCTCTTCATCCAGAAAAGAGAGAGGGAACAGCCTTGGTGATGGGACAGTCAGTGTTCAGCCCTGACAATGGCCTCAATTTAACAATTGGTAAATAGATAATTAACGGATGTTACACATTTTAGAGCACCAACTCTGGTTTAGTCACTGAGGAAGGCTTTACATACATTATTTTTTTAATCTTCATAGTAATCCTGTAGGTTAAGGATCTCTATTTTAAATACTTTTCCCTGTAAAATATATCCTCCAAATAAAGAAGCATGTAATGTATATTTGTACACTTATTTTATTTTTTAATAAGAAATTAATTGCCTTAGTTAGGATGACTGCTGTAACAAATAAACCCTCAAATGCCTAATGACTAAAACCCATGGAAGTTTCTTTCTACTCACCAAAGCAGGGAAAAAGAGGCGGGGAGAGGAGGGTGGGCAGCTGTTCTCCACATGGTCACTCAGGGATCCAGGCTGCCAGGGGCTGCTCTGGCTTCAGCTCAGTGTTTCTGAGGTTGCCCTTGACATTGACATCCAGCTAGCTGGAAGGGAAAGGATCTCACATGGCAGTTTTACAGGCCAGACCTGAAAGTCATGACAACTTCTACTTAAATTCCACTTCCTGGAACTCACTCTCACGGCCATACCTAATGGTGGGAGAGACTGAGAAATGTAGTCTAGCTTTGTTTTCAGGAAAAAGAAGAAACGAATTTGGATTAGGGTGACACAGGTAACTTCTTGGTCCAACCAGGGCCTTACCAACAGGGAAAGGTGTGATTAAATTATGCCAGGACAGCAGGCACAAACTAGGATGGGGACAGATGGTCACCTGGTTTTTGTGAGCAAGAGCAGGCAAAGACAAACAAACAAAAATGTTTTCTTATTTTTTTTTCATTTTCTACACAAAAGGAAGGCATGCCCACAGCCTGTTCTACACCTTGGCTTTATTTCTTCTACTTAGCAATATATCACAGTGATCTGTTATACAGACAGCCTGCTTTAGGTGTTTTTTTGCACAGTGACACTTGGTGAACCTTAATCTATTGAACCAGTCCCTACTGATGGACACGAGTTGTTTCAATCTTTTGCTATTACAAACAACAGTGCAATGAATCATATTGTACAAATGTCATTTTAAGTACATCTTAAATAACAGTAGTAAAATTGAAGTCTTAAGCTCTTAGTGTAACCGAGCAGGACCCTATGGGGCCTTCCCAGAACAGAACCCCCCCAACAGTGTCTTCCACCTGACTTTTTTCTGTAGAAAAACTTTAGTCAAAGAATAAATTTAATCAGAGTAGTGAGAAAATAGAGAAGAAATGAAAACAGTCAAGCAAGACAAAATAATAATATTTGATAGTTTAGCCATTAAACAAAGTCAAGGAACTTTAGTTCCTCCTCAAGGGCTATAGAGAATATTCTGAGACAGGTCCTTTGAGCTGTTTTGCAGATACTGAAACTCCCACCTGGTGGAAGAAGTTAACTGTATGCTGCCCATAGCATGTTAGACCCCAGAGTGGTTGGAACCAGAAGGTTGATGATGTTGACTCCCAATTCCCTCACCACCAACCAATCAGGAGAATGTCCACGAGCTGATCACATACCCCACAACCCCCCTCCCTCAGCCTGTCTTTAGAAACCTTTCCCTGAAAGCTTTTGGAGGGTTCAGGCCATTTGAGCACAAGCTGCCTGGACTCCTTGCTTGGTGCCTGCAATAAACACTGTGCTTTTCCTTCGCTACAACCAGGTGTCAGTAGATTATCTTTACTGCACACAGGTGAGCAGACCTGAGCTTGGTTCAGTAACATTAGCACCTTCGTATGTGTGCATCTCAAATTAATTTATTTGATGGTTTTCCTTATTTTTGTACTTTCTAGAAATAAGATCAAAGATATTCTTTTTAAATTCTGTGACTCTCCCAATTTTTGCTCAAAACAATGATTTTGAGATTTATGTGGTTAATAAATGAATAGACCATATTTAAATAGTAAGTAGTCTACTTTTGAGGGTTATTTGCACTGTTGCCAGGGTTCTGTGTTTTGGAGGATGGGGTGTGACTATTGCCTGGCCCCTAGACTGCCTGTGCACGAGTTTCCTCTCTGACTTACACCTAACAAACAGTGGATTTGCTCTGTTATAGGGCAGGTACATATCCCCTCATTAGGTGCTGCCAGATCCCTCATTAGATGCTCCCAGAGCGGTTGTGCCGAATCACTCACACTCGCATAAGCAAAGGGTTCCCATGGTTACACATTTTTACCTTGGCTTTCTTGTGCATTTGAGGTTAAGCAACATTTCCTTGCTTTGTAATTTGAGATTCCTTGTTTACAAATGCCTCTGTGTGTCTCTCGCTCATTTTTCCATTGGACTGCTTATCTTTTCCATGTCAGATTGGAGGCATTCTTTCATACTTTGAATACTAACTCTTTGTTGGTTACAAATGTTGCAAATACTGTCCTGTGTGACTTGTATTTACTTTCCTCATTATGTCTTTTGATAATGATTCATAATGCAACATAATGGTCTAATGAATCAATTTTTCCCATATGGTTGGTACTTTTTTGTTTCTTGCTTGAGAAGCCTTCTTAGGCTGAGGTCTCCATCCCTGCTCTACACGACAGCAGACAGTGCTTCAGATGCTTTGGCAACCCGGTGCCCAGGTTCTAGCCCAGTCTGCTCCTCTTAAGGATTTGCCCACACAAGTTTGGCCTCCCAAGGCCAGAGTGAGCCCAAAGACACCTGGGCTCTGATGCTGCCCGGGATCCCTCAGGTCCAGCCTGCTAACCACCCTAACACACTGTCATCAGCTCCTCCTTCAGGCCTGGAACTTTATTATTCCACCTAACGTGCTTCCCCATAGCAGGACTGGCTGGAATGCTTGCGTATGACTTGTCCTCAGGACATTAGGGCTCCAGGACGCATCTATGAAGGGACTGCCACCTGGCGCCTTCCAGGGCAGATCTCTCTGGAGCTGGAGTGTCAAGGCAGGGACTTCGGGGAAAATGTGGATTCATCAGGGAGGGTGTTTAGCGTGACTCTCCGTTTGATGACAATGATAATGGTGATAATGATGCTATTTTGTTGCTGTTTGGATTCCACAGGGCCTGAGAGGAAGAACAAAGATTTGGATTCAACAAGGAAAGCTGGGAAGCAGTCTGAGGGCACTTTGTCCTCTCTCCTGCGGGCTCTCATCCTTGTATCTTGAAGAGTAAACCCCATGGCCTCAGTTAAAGGAAGGAAGAGAGAGTGAAAGAAAAGAAGAAAGGAAGGAAGGAAGGAGGAAGGGAGGGTCATCCACAATCTCAACGCCCCACACACACCTTCTTCTGTGTCACATGCAGGCACGTGTCAGTTGGTGCACTTACTATTCCTTTGTCACTTATATGTTTGTTCTTGTGAAACTGACATAATTTTAAACAGCTGTACACGACACCATTGAGTTGATAGATGTGCACGAACATAGCCATCCTTCTGGTGTTGGACAGACATGAGGCCATTTCCAGAGTCAGCTTAGGTGTTTTAGTCAAACCTGTAGTGGGAAGCTTTGATCATTATTTCTTTTTTCTTCCTTTCAATTATTTCCCTAAGCTACATTCTCAGAAATGAGATTTCTGGGTAAAAGGGGATGGATATTTTTATTGCTTTTTAAAGATAGTGGTAGATTTCTTTTCAAAGATGTTGTGCTAATTTTTAAAACCCAAAATAAATTTCTTGCAATTTTTCAAAAGTAAAATGGGACAGGAAAAGCTCACCAGAATGTTCCTCCAGTACTTTGGAGGACTCTCTGTTTCTGTAAGGTTCTAATCAGCAGCTCTATTTTTGTGAGATCAGGTTGCAGCATTCAGGAAGCTTTATGGCTATCTGAACTGATAAGGGTATTTGGGGACTGTTTGCTGCCAGTTTAAGTGCCTGCTGTGTAGAGTTCCAGTCTGGGGAACCTGGTGAGGGGTGACAGGTTCTGTTTGTAGAGACTCCATTCTCACCCTTTCAAAGCTCGCACTTTAGGTGGGGAGTGACACATCTGAGCGGATTGTCAAACAGGGTCAGGCAGACTTGCTTACCCAGTGCTCTTGCGTTGCCCTCTTAAGAAGGTAAAGGCCTGGGTGATTTTGGCCAGGCCCAGAGTACCCTGAGAGGGTCTGGGCCCTCAGGCCAGCGGCCCAGGTACGGTGGCTGGGCCCTGAGGGTTAGAGCTGTGCTGGGCTCAGTTCAGGCAAAGTAGGGCCCCCTGGGAACCAGTAGAAGGGTCCAGGCAGCATTAATGCCCAGAGAGCAGGTAAGTGGTGCAGGGATGCCCCTGGCCTCCAGCCAAAGCTTTTCCCTCTGGTCACTGGGCCTTCCTAGGGACAGACAAGGACCCATGGCTCGGAAATGATGGGCAAGTGTCCCCACACTGGCTGGGCCACAGACTTGCATGCATCCTCCAGCAGAAGTGTCTGACCTTTCCACAGGTGCCTGTTGGGAATGCAAGCCCACTCTTCTGACCACCCCTGAGGGAGGCCAAGGCCTTGGAAGGGGCCTGCCCAGGACATGACCATGGGCATGTTTACTCAGATAGTAGGGTGGGAAGCTCTGTGGGGACAGAAATCCAAGGACACCTGAGTCTGAACACTCAGACCAAACAGACAAAACCAAAACCACTTCTTGGTGGGGGCAGTGCCAGGGAGTTGGAGCCCATCCTCCACACCTGCCACTGCTGAAGTGGGCTTTTGGGGCTTTCAGCATCGGTGGAATTCAGGACTCCTTCCCCCATTACTATCTCAGCTATGCAGTTTCGCAGGCTCCTTCACCCATGCCAGTGTCATCATCAACAACAATAAAATAATGATAGCTGATACTTACTCGGGGCTTCTCATGTGCCAGCTACTATTCTAAGGGTTTTACACGGTCTAACTATGTGGTAGATGCTGCTCTCATTATTCCCATTTTACAGATGCAGAAACTGAAGCACAGAGAGTTTAGGAAACTTGCCCCAGGTCACACAGCCAGTGAGTAGGGGAATTGGGAACCAAACCAAGGCTGTCTGGCTGTGGAGCCTGTGAGTTTACTCACTGCTCTGTATGGCTCTTCAGTGTTGCAAGATAACAAATGCTCACACACCTAAAGAAACTGCCAGCAACTGGATCTGGGGGCAGAGCTACAACTCCAAGCACTGACCTGAGCTGTATTCCAGCACCGTGGCTTCCAACTAGGCAACTTTGGCTAATTACCCAATTCCCTTATCCTCAGTTACTTTATCTGTAAAATGGGGGTATAATCTCTACCTCACAGGGGGGCTGTAAGGATTAAAATGAGATCACATCTCTGTATGTGTACAGCACCATAGCCTTGGTAGATACCTAGGAAATGTGAGCTCCTGGCCAAGTTCTCTTCCTTTTTATATGGTCTCCAAAGGTCCCCTAACTGTCCTGGGTGCAGGGGCAGCATCTACACTCAGTGATGAGTCTATGCTTCCTGCCACACAGAGCTCTAGGAAGAGACAAATGTATGCAATGTAAGGCTTCACCACAAAAGGCCACGCTCTGTGGATGGCCTCTAAGAAGTTGTGAAACTATGGGAGAAAAATCACGCTTTCCCAACACTTTCCTGACAACCAGAAGGATCTGTGGTTTAGCTGCCTGATGTCCTGCTCTCTGTTCCATCCTTCCATTGGATGGCCCTTGGGGACTAGCCAGTCTGTAAGCCTGGGGCACATGCCCCCATTCAGTCATCAGATTCTCCTTCCATATTCACTGCTGAATCCCAAAAAGGCCCATCTGAGAACATACTCTTCTTGACCTCCCTATTCTATTGGAAAGTCAGCCAACTGGCCAAAGCAAGACTGAAATATTTGTTAATACCATAAAAATTTAATGTTGATTTAGATTTCAGTTTTATTTTTTGACTCCACTTAAATAGATTGGGAGAATGAATATCACTGATGGCACTGTTCCCACGTGACTGAGAAGATGAGCACTTTAGGAGGGCACTTATATACCCCCTCCCAAACCAGGCATCTGTTAGTAAAGAAGAAAGGAGGGGTGGATACTGAACAGGCAGCAGGCAGTAACTGTGCACAGTCTGCCTCTCTGCTGTCCAGCGCTCATCCCACCCTTCCCCCACACGCAGGAAATGTCACTGTCTCCCACAGCAGACAGCGGAAGTCTCATATCTCTACACCCAGGCTAGTCTTCTCCATAACTTTCCTTGTGGTCCTATGACCTTTAAACTACAAGACAAGTTATCTGCTCCAACATAGGCAGCAGTCACTGGTATATGCAGCAAAGGTCCTGCCCTATGAGGACACCCTGTTCATTGGGTGGCCATCTGGCTCCCTGCTCTGTTCCTGGGAGCATCTGCTGTAGCCATAGCCCCCTGTGGACTTGGTTCTGCCCTCCTCAGGGGTCCTCCCTGTCCATTACTCTCCATGGCCACACATGAAGCAGGCTGTAGGGGGCATGCCATCCCTGGGGCCACACAGCTTCCGGTTGGAGTGCATTTGTGGTCCTAAGGGTCGGGGATTGGCAATTACCCATTGAATTATTTCAGGTAATAATTTTACTCAAAAACTTGGTAGGCTTTTGGTCTTTTGTGTGTGTGTGGAGGGGGGGGGGGTTGTTCCGTTTGAGAGGAACCGTAGCTAGAGATCTCCCCTAGCCTGTCTTACACAACAATTCCAATGATTTACCTACTTGCCCTCATCCTAACTGATTTGTTACTGCATTCAAAACAATGGCCTCATGGGAGATGCCCCTTCATACACTCTTTCCTGGGGGCCTCTCTGTTAGATGGAATTCTTAAGAGAAGATTCTGGAGAAAGACCTTGTGTCCCAATTTTATCTCCTACTATGGCTGTTATTCGCAAACAAGAATTTCAGTCTGGGGTAAAGAAACTGTGTGTGTGTGTGTGTGTGTGTGTGTGTGTGTGTGTGTGTGTGTGTGCAAAATCCTGCAAGGCTTTTCTGGAACTTTCTGGAATTATTTCAGGTAATAATTTTACTCAAAAACTTGGTAGGCTTTTGGTCTTTTGTGTGTGTGTGGAGGGGGGGGGGGTTGTTCCGTTTGAGAGGAACCGTAGCTAGAGATCTCCCCTAGCCTGTCTTACACAACAATTCCAATGATTTACCTACTTGCCCTCATCCTAACTGATTTGTTACTGCATTCAAAACAATGGCCTCATGGGAGATGCCCCTTCATACACTCTTTCCTGGGGGCCTCTCTGTTAGATGGAATTCTTAAGAGAAGATTCTGGAGAAAGACCTTGTGTCCCAATTTTATCTCCTACTATGGCTGTTATTCGCAAACAAGAATTTCAGTCTGGGGTAAAGAAACTGTGTGTGTGTGTGTGTGTGTGTGTGTGTGTGTGTGTGTGTGCAAAATCCTGCAAGACTTTTCTGGAACTTTCTGGAAATTTCACTCCATTCAGCTTGCAGGCCCCTGAGAGAGGTAGCTTCTCTCAGAACCGTCACATTCCCTCCTATCACTGCCTGACATCTGGCTGTCTCTGGTCTCAATCCATTCCTCTCTTATAGAACATTGCCCAAAGTAGCAAATAACAGCTCTGCTCTGGAGTTTTCCTAACATTTCCCTTACTCTACAGCCTCAGTTGGTGTATGATCTGTGTCCCACCATGCAGCAGGGGACCATTTGGCCAAATGTTTTGCCACTGCATGGCTGTCCTGCAAAGTTGGGGTTCTCATTATCTGCCCCTTCCTCCTCCCTCAGCCCATTCCTGCAGTGCTCCACTGCCAGCCACCAGATTTTGGCTCAGTTAGGAGTGCACTTGGCTGCAAGAAAATATGAATAATGGGGAGGGATTTATTGGTCTCATACAACTGGAAGTCTGAGGTAGTCCTGGGCTGGTCCAGCATCCAGGGGTTTCAGGGCACTCAGGCTCTTCCTTGTTTCCTGTTCTGCTCTTTCTGTTTTTTCTATCGTACTAAATCAGGCACAGTTCTTCATTTGTGCAACAGAAGTTGTGTCAAGAAGTTTAAACAAAAGACGAGTTTATTAAAAGGAATTTTGGGGAAGGCTGAAGTAGCAAGTTGGGAACTAAGTCCCAGGGATCAACTTCCCACACTATAACATCACAGGACTAGCCAGAGAGGAAACCACTGCCATTGCCCCATGAAGCACCAGATGTTACAGTGGGTCTGTTGCCTGGAGCTTGACCTCACTGCCATTGCACTGCTGCCACCACCAGTGTCCCTCTAGTGCTTGGAGCTCGACCACTCCTACCCTCTGAAGCTTCCCCCTGGATAGATGCCTTATGAGGCAAATCTGATTGGCGGTGTCAGGTCACATGCCTAAGCCCTGGCTGCAAAAGAAGCTGGGAAAAAAAAAAAGAGGTTGACATCTCATGAGATTGAATCTGATTGGTGGAGCCAGATCACATGCCTGAGCCCTGGGTGCAAAGGAGACTAGGAAGAGAGTTTTCTCCATTCTATTCAGGGACACAGGACTCTCAAGGTGGGAAGGGCCCCCAAATAGAGCCAGAGTGTTCTCAAGCTGTGGGGCAGCCAGCAAACATGACAGGTGTAACCCCACCTGCTATTTCCACTTTCTCATCTCTCCTTCATTTTTCATTCCACACCCACTGCCTCCTGTCCTACAGCCACAACGCATCTGCTCTGGTCAGTCCCCAGTGGCCTCCCCAGCCATCCCCAGGCAGGTCTTGGTGCTCATCTAACTTTTCAGCAGATGACATGTTGACCTCCTTCTTCTTAAAACACTTCTCTCTTGCCTTCCACAGCCCCACTTTCTCCTAGGTTTCCTCCTCCTCCTCCTGTGCCCCTTCTGTGTCTTCTCAGCTTACTCTTCCTCCTCCTCCAAGCTTAGTCTGAGGGGTCCTGTTCCACCTAGGTGATTTCATCTGTGAATTGATGGCCTCACATTTCTATCTCTAGGTCAGATCTCTCCTCTGAGTTCCTAATGCCCTTAGATCACTTGTATTTGGTTGTTCCACAGGCATCTCAAACATCATAGGTCCAACACAGAACTCTTGATTTCCCTTTTTAATATATCTACCCACCCTCAATCAGTGTACTAATCTCAGCATCTGGTACCAGCATTTTAAAGCCAGGAATACATGAGATACCCTTGATTCTCCTTCTTTCCTTCCAACCTGAAATCCAACCTAGCAGCAAGTTGCAGCGGGTTCCATAGCCAAAATATATTTTGAATTCTCTCCACTTTTCCCTATCCTACTACCATTACTCTCATTCAAGTAATCATCAGTTTTCACCTGGATTGCTACAAGGCCTGCTAATAGATCTCTCTGCCTCCACTTTTAGTTTCTTCTAGTCTGTTCTCCATGCAGCAACAGAAGAGTGGTATTTCTTAAGCACATATCTCCTCTGGGGCAATTTCCAATAGCTCTTCATTTAACTAAAAAAATAAAATTCATACTCTCTATTACAGCTTATGTGGTCCATGTCATTCTGTTCCTATCTCTCTGACTTTGCTTCAGTCTTTCAGGGGGTTGAGCATGGCAACCTCTTTCCTGCCTCAGGGCATTTGCACATACTACTCCCTGTCTGTAATGTTTTTCCTTGCACTCTCCCCATGACTGGCTCATTCTCCATCCTTCTGATCTCAGTTTAAATGTCATGCTATCAAGGAGGCCTCTGATCATCCATTGTTATTATTATCTCAGTCCTTTATTTTCTTCACAGAACTTGAACACTTGTGATCATTTTGTTTGACTATTTCCTTATCTGCTCCTCAACCTGAATACCAGGCCCATGAAGGCAGGGACCACTTTGTCTTACTCACTGACTAGCAGAGTACCTGAAGAGTAGGCACTAAATAAATAAATGTTGTTTGAATGACTTATCTGTCTCTCTCTCAAACACCCCAACACCTCGTGTTCCAGAAATCTTTGTTGCTTCATCTCTCTTGAACACTCAGGCAAATATTGCCTGTAGGATATGTTCCTGTGGAGGAGAAATAGTTTTGTAAACCCATGGCCCACTCAGCTCTAAAGCTGCATTTACAACTAATTGATCTGATCTTAAACTTTTTCATAACCAGCAGTGAAATGCAGCCAACCAGCTCACCCTCAGGTATGCAATGCCCTGTTGACCACCTGCCATGAATCCAGGCTCTGTGGCCCTGTGCATGCTTGTAAAAGGTAGTTCCCTGGAGGCCTCAGACCTCCTGGCTGGCCGGCATTTTGACATATGTGGTGAAAATTCTCCAAAGACTCAGGTGAAGTGTGCGGGGGAGCAGATTCCCCAGACAGATCAAGGTGTTTTGATTTATGGCCTGTTGCCCTTTCCCTTTGAGTACAAACCAGAGCCCATGCACAGGATGGTTTTGTTCAGGCTTGTGAACTTATAGGAATAATGCTGTGTGCCTGAAATCTCTAGTTTATAGCATTAGAGTTTGTGAGAACGGGAAGGGAACCCTCCTCACCTTGTAACCATGTGTAACATTTATTAGGCACCAGCTGTATGCCAGCCCCCATCTAGGCCTTTATTCACATTGTCTCCAATCCTCATACAACTCTGCAAGATGAATGGGTCTGCGTGTTACAGACAGGGCCTCCAAAGCTCTGAGCAGCCACACAGCTCCAGGGCAGAAGAGCTGGGACCATGGCCAGGCTCTGAGAGCACATTTTCCAGCTCCTCTGAAAGGAAGCCAAAGTTGCAAAGGCAGCTTCAGCCAGGATCCTCTGCAGGCAAGGTCACACTTTGGGGGTTCCTGGGTTTGTTCATCTTGTAGGAGCAGAGACTTGGCAGCCTAGGAATGTGGGGCCACAGGGCGGGCAGGTGGGGGGCTGGCCTGGACCCCACCTTGGCTGAGTGGCCTGGCCATAATAGGTCCTAGGAGGGTGGCTCAACACCCCATAATCCTCCCTCAAGGAGTTTGGGTAGGTTCTGGCATGTGGACTGACAGCCTTAGCCCACTTTGGGAAGCACGGGCTCCTTAGAGGGGGAGGAGCCTTGGACAGCTCCTCAGCATTTAGTCAGTATTTACAGTTAACTGTGTCTCCAGCAGGCATCCCTCCACATTTGTCAGCACATCTATCACACCGCTATGCTGATTGGTATTGCTGCTGCTGTTGCTGATATTATTATTATTACTATGCTAGTTGTTTTCCTATTGAGGTGGGAGATTGTGGCTCATTTGTTTTGTACCCACAATTCTTGGAAAGCAGGAGTGCAGAATAGATGGATAGATGGGTAGATGGATGGATGGATGGATAGGTGGATGAGTGGGTGGGTAGGTGGATAGATGGTGAATGGATGGATGGATGAGAAAGTTGAGGGAGGAGTTTTGCCTCCATTTGCCCAGTCAGCTGTCACATAGGCTGACAGCACCCCAGTCCTCCTTGCCCTAAGTTCCTCATCTTCCTTCTTGTCCCTTTTGGTCTCTCCTCCCATACTGAGACCACTTGACTTGGCTGGCCTTTGGGCCCTGGCACCAGGCATTGGTCGGTGTGATGGGGCCAGTATGTGGCACTGGTCACCAGAGGTAGGGATTGTGGTGAGGGAAGAAGCAGGAGCACTGAAAGGTACCCACAGGTGGAAGTTTGTAGGCTCTAGTCCTTCACCCCTCTGGGCAGTGTTGCCAAGAGAACTTTCTTCCATGACTGTTCTATGTCTGTGCTGTCCAGTATAGTAGGCACTAGCTCCAATGTGGCTATCAAACACTTAAAATGTTAAAATGCTAGTGTGACAGAGGAGCTGGCTTTTATTTATTTTTCATTATTTATTTTTATTGAGATATAATCGACACATAACTGTTAACTTTGGGTGTACAAAGTAATGATTCGATATTTGTATATATTGTGAAACGATCACCGCAATAAGTGTAGTTAACATCCTTTACCACACATAGTTACAAATTTTGTCTTCTTGTGATGAGAACTTCTAAGATCTATTCTCTTAGCGACTTTCAAATATATACAGCACAGTATTATGAACTATAGTCACCACGCTGTACCTTACAGCCCCAGGACTTATTTATTTTATAGCTGGGGGTTTGTACCTTTTGACTGCCTTCATCATTTTTGCCCACCTTCATCCTTTTTAGCCACACCCAATCCCCTCTCCTCTGGCAAGTACCAATCTGGTCTGTTCTATGAGTTTAATTTTGTTTTTTTTTGTTTAGTTTTTTAGATTCCACATATAAGATCATACGATATTTGTCTTTCTCTGACTTATTTCACTTAGCATAATGCCCTTATGTTCCATCAATATTGTTGCAAATGACAAGATTTCCTTAATATCCATTGTATATATACACCACATTTTTAAAAAATACATTCATTCATAAGTGGACACAGGTTGTTTTCATGTCTTGGCCATTGTAAATAATGCTGAAGTGAACATGGCGGGGTGTGCAGATAACTTTTCAAGTCAGTATATATATATATATATATATATATATATATATATATATATATATATATACACACACACACACACATACACACACACTAAGATACATACTCAGAAGTGGAATTGTTGGAACACATGGTAGCTCTATTTTTAATTTTTTGAGCAACCTCCATACTGTTCTCCACAGTGGTTGCACCAATTCACATTCCCTCCAACAGTTTACAGGGGTCCCTTTTCTCCACATCTTCATCATCACTTGTTATCTCTTTCTTTTTTGATGATAGCCATTCTAATAGGTGTGAGATGATATCTCATTGGGGTTTTGACTTGCATTTCCCTGATGATTAGTGATGTTAAGCACCAAATAATAATTTTATTAATTTAAATTTATATTTCAACAGCCACAGATGAGTATTGGATGACAGTTTGGAGCAGCACTGCTCTGGCAGGCTGGGCCAGCTGTTATTTGTTCTGACCAAAAGGCAGAAGTGCAGCAAATGGGAAATAACTTGAAGACAGGTCTGCGGGATGGCCTTTGCCCTCCTTCCCCCTTCCTCCATCCTGCTACATGAAGCATGGATATGATGGCTAAAGCTTCATCTCTAGTCCTGAGGACCAAGAACACCCCAGGGACAGTGGAGGGGAAAGCTGGAGGTGTCCTGGGCACCACGTTTAAGCATAACTATCTCACCTGCCATGGTGAGAAACCCTGGTGAAAGAGGCTTACATAACTCTCTGTCCTCTCCTGGACTCCATCAGGCTCTGGTGTTCTTCCATGCTTGCATGGTCTTGGCCAGGGCTGAGGCCACGCCCACCCCCTCTCCCCACCGCTCACCGTCCTGGACACCCTCCATTTCCTCGAGTGGAGCACTGGTTCTGCACACATCCTTTTTTTTTACCCTGCTGTCTATTGTCCTCTGGGCCTTTGAGGACCAAAACCAAAACACAAAACCAAAACTTTCTCTTTTGAAGAACCTGGCTCTTGCAATGTGAAGCCTTGGCTCCTACCATCCTTCTCTTTCCCGAGTCTCAGCAGCCTGCATTGGAAGTCAAAATCCTGCACGTGTGTGCTCTGTTCCCTGCTGGGTGACCCCACCCTGAGGTCAGCCATTCTAAAATAACCCCCTGTCTGAATGGACTGAGTGATGGGATTGCAAAAAGTACAAAAAAACCCAAACAGAAATACCTCAATATGTTGAAGTACTATTCTGCCACAAACAGAAATAGCTCCCTGTGTATTGAAAACAACCCTTTTCCTTCTTTTGTTAATGAGGTAGAAACTTCTTGGCCAAAAGATATTTGGATCCCATGGGGGACAGGTGGGAAAGGCAGAGGGAGCAGTGGGGTGAGCCCAGCTCAAAGGCGGGAGTCCCTTCGATGTCTTTTAGGACCTCTACTCCTCAAAACAGAAGCCAGCCTGAGCCAGGGCCCCCGCCACCTCCGTGCACACTCTACCTACTGCCATTCTTGGTTGGCTTGATGTTTTCACTCGCTCCCTTTCAACTGTATCAAAGAATAACATTTCCATTTGTCCCTTGTTGGGCCCTGGAGGCTATGGGGGTTACAAGAGAAAGGGGAACACATGGATTTCTTCATTGACCATCATGAGTGCAATGTATTGTGGCCATAAAAGCTGGGGTTCTGTATGTAGCTGCAGAAGCCCCCTGGAGGTCTTGGAGGGTGCAGGGAGTGATGTATTTTTTCCCTAGAGCAGTGGGTATGCAGGGGGCTGGGGCTGCCAGATTGTGACACACATTTGTGAGGTAGTGCCCAGACCTAGACAGTCTCCAAAGTCTGTGTAGGTCCTTCCCCATTCAGGGTGGCCCCTCCCTCCAAACTCAGGGTCCAGGCACTTCAAGGCTATGTCTGTTAGTGGAATCTGTCTTGGGAACATCTGAACCCTTAAAGTGAACACCTCAGGAAACTAGTTCTTAGCTATCTAAGAGATCTAAATCTTGACATATAGGAATGAATGGTGGAATTTTAGGCATCACTAGTGGGTGGGCAGCGAAGGACACTGACAAGGCCTCCCTTTGGGCAAACCATGGGCTTCAGGACATACACCTAGAAATCACCTACGTGGAAACCTCCCCCACTCCAAAGAGCCTGAGAAGAGAGCTGGGAGTCTTGGAGTTCAGTCTCCATTCTGCCACAGGTGCCTAGGGGACCTGGCTGATCCCCAGCCACTCTCTGGTGTCAGATCTTTCTTCTGCACAATGTAGTGGATCACCTCTGTGGCAGAAAACACCCTGAGAGCCAGATCCTGGGTTCTAAATCCCATTCCCATGCCAAGGACCCACGGCTTTCTGGGAGACTGACTGGTCCTAGGTCTGGGGCAGGAACAGAATAAGGTGGGCCTGGGACATCTTGTGCCAGAAAGAAAGAAGTGCTCAAAGATTTCTGGGACAACTGGGGCATTAAAGAACATAATGACTTTAATTGAGCACAAAGAACAATACATACAAATCCATGGCTCATTGTGATCATCAAAAAAAGAAAAGAAAAAGACAAAGAATGAAAAAAAAAAAGGAAAGAAAGGAAGAAAGAAAGAGAAGGGGAGAGAGAAGCCCATTTCCCACCATTGTAGGTAAGCATGACACCTTTTTAGAAGTACTTGTTCATCCCAGGGGGTGAGGGAAGTTCTTCTTCACAGAAGAATGTCAATGTGGAAAGAAGGAGAGAATCAGAAGCCACTGATCTGCAGCCCTCAGTGAGGGACTGATTCAGGCCAGGACCATCATGGAGGATAAAATCCCAGGTTCCTGGGGACTGGGATATTCACAGAGCATGAAACATCACCCTTCGGATAACTTGGCAATTGCAAGAGTTAAAAAAGCCCTTTTGGGAGACATCTAGCACTCTTTCTGCCCCAGCCTTCCAGGCCCCTCTCTTGGTCTCAGGAGTGGAGGCCAGTGTGTCTGGTCACTCATGTGGCCGGGGTTGGGGGGGCAGCAGGAGCAGTTCAGGTCATTGGGACCGGATCTGACACCTTCCTCTGAGCAGAGACGCTTCTCTCGAGGGCACCGAGGTCCCTGGCAGTCTGACTCTGTCCTCGGGGTTGGGTGTGGGGGTGACCTTGGGGCGGCCTCTGGGCCTCTTGGTCTCCTCACCTGGAACAACATCCCTGTCAACTCTGGAGAGCTTATGAAATAAACACACTTCAGAAATCTGTCTCTATTGTTCCCCCGCATTTCTTTGTCTTGAGTGAGGTCCAAGATAACCCAAACAAACACCGCTTAGCAGCTGGTGGCTCTGTGACATTCAGCACTGCCCATGGAAGACTTTCTGATGGCCGGTGGTAGTGAGGTCCCCCCAAGTTCTGGTGCTAAGTGACAAAAACAAGTTGGATAAGCACATGTGCTAAGAAACCATTCACACACACATACAAATACACACCCCACTCTGGTGCTAAGCATTTGTATGCTAAGCACAGAAGAACAGGAAGGATGAAGCCTACTCAGCTACTGCTGGTGGGGAGGGAGCAGGGGGTGGTGGTGTGGTAGTGGTGGTGGTGGTGGTTGTGTGTGTGTGTGTGTGTGTGTGCTTGCCTGTTTTGGTCTGTGCTCCTATGTTACTTGTCAAATTAGAAACATAAAAAGGGAGGTCTGGCCGTCTGGTGTGGCAAGTGGGGAGGCATATGAAGACACCAGGATGTCAGATGTCTGTCCTGATCAGGCCCCATCACATTCCCGTTCAGGAAGCCATGGAGCTGCCTCGGTGCTGCTGTGTCCCCTTCCACACCCACTAGTGCAATTGTGATGACCTGGTTTACACAGCACATCATACCTCTGGGCCACTTGACCCCCAGCTCTCCTCAGTGGCAGGCATTCTTGTTATTATCAGCTCATCTCACAGAGGAGAAAAATGAGGCTCAGAGAGCCCTGGGGACTGGTCTAAGGTACAATGGCTGAGAGCAGCTTCTCCTGAACCCACATTCCTTCCACACCTTGATCCCTTCGCCCAGCCCCTGCATTGCTGCCCAGATCCCTGATCACATAACCTCTCGCTCTTGACCTTCAACGTCTCTCCACTGGCCCAGAATGAACTCAGGTCGTCTGGGCAGCGCAGTCCTTCCCACTCCATCTCCTCTCTCCTGAGAGCATTCCTATTCGTTCTGCCTGCTGCCAGCCAAGACAGTTGCTCCCTACTCCCCAGATGCCCAGGCCTTTGTCTCTGCCCCCACAATCATTGCCCACAGTCACTGTTCAGGAGATGTTGGCCCTAGGGGTTCAGAGGAATGAGAGTGAGAGTGAGCTCTTCCTGGAAGAGGTGAACAGGTGACTTTACCTCAATAAATCGATTAAGAAATAATTCAACCTGAAGGGCACAGCTTGCCATTTGATCACCTGCCAGGCTGTGCCAGTCGATAACCATCTTTTGTACAGATACAGTGGATCGAGGAGGCTGCAGGTGAGAGCAAGGAAGGAAAGAATTACACTCACAAAGGAACCCAGGATAAATGCTGAGCCCCTGGGCCTGGTTCTACCTCCCAGGTCCTGGGAAATTACCTTGTCATCTTGATTTGCTTAAAGGAACCCCAATAAAGTCCATCTCTGAGGAAAAATTCTGGGACCTTCAAGGCTAGATTCCAGAAACATCCAGGCTAGAGCGTCCCCTTTCAGCCTGGCCCCCCTGGCAACTCCCTGCTCTCTGTGCGTCTCTGACACCTTGGCATCTGGAGGTCCCAGGGCAGGCCAGGCCTGAGTGGGCAGCCCCTCCCCATGCCCATCAAGGCTGCCTGGGATCCTACAGCTTGCCCAGCATGAGCTGCCCCCACCCACCTCTCAGCCTGAGCATAAGGGAATTAGAAACACACAGCTGAGGGGCCCTGGCAGAAAGTGGGGGTGTCAGAGGTGGCCAGCAGCTGTGGCCGGGTCAGACCCAGGCCCTGGGATGCTGGGGTCCTGCCAAGCTCTGAACCCTAATGCAGGAGCTTGGGGCTGGGGAAGAGGAGGGTCAGAGGTCAGGGAGAGAAATGTCAATGAGCACAGAGATTTTTTCCAAGAGCAAATGGAGACCGTTTCATGAATAAATGAAGAATTGCTGCTAGCCAACCACGGCTTGCCCTGGTGCTGGGGAGGGACAGGCAGGGGCGGGCTGGCCTGGCCTGCTTCCATAACTGGGCCCAGGAGGGCCAGCCAAGGGCATCTACATACACACTTCAGAGAACCTGCCTGCCCCTCGTTGTTAAGCCATCTATTCCTTTGAACAAGTCTTTAGGTTTGCATGTTTTAATCACAGGAAGCAGCTGTGATTGCCTCTCCCGTCCAGGGCTCCACCTGAGGAAATAGCCATGGGCAGCATTTACAAGTCTCTCTGTGTAGCCCATGCCACTCAAACCACAGGCCATGTCCCCACACCACAGCACCACTCAGAGTGGACTAGGCCTGTCTCTCAGGCCAAGGTTAGACATGGGCAGGGTAATGAGGGATAGGCCAGGGCGCAGTCCAAGCAGGGGTTCCAGAGCCCACATTTGCCACCATTCTTATTGACCACTGGTACCACTGGCCCGATTGTCCTCCTCCACATTGAGCATGGAAGTGGCCTTCTTGTGGATGCCTGGGGTCAGGGTTTAATAGATGTGTCTGGTTTGGGGTCTGATCTGGGCTACATAGCAATGAATCCCTGAATGAACCCCTGCCCCACATAGGAAAAGAACTCACCTCACACCTGGTTTGTGTAGACAAGCATAGGTGATGTCTGTCTTCCAGGAAGGGCGGTCTTTTATGAAGACACTGAGGCCACAGGGGTGAGTGACTTGCCCAAGGTCAGACCAGGGCGCCAACCCTCTGTGTGCCCTGAAGTCCAGGGTTAGCTCCTGCAGGAAAGCAGGCACTTAAGGGGGTGTTCTGATTCCTCCAGCCCAATCCTTGCTCTTCCAGGGCCAAGCACCACATTCCCATGAACAGTGTAGTATTATTCCTGCAAACACTTTTTTTTTTAATTAAACTTTTTTTTTTTTTTTTTGCGGTATGCGGGCCTCTCACTGTTGTGGCCTCTCCTGTTGTGGTGCACAGGCTCTGAACACGCAGGCTCAGTGGCCATGGCTCACGGGCCCAGCCGCTCCGCGTCATGCGGGATCCTCCCGGACCGGGGCACGAACCTGTGTCCCCTGCATTGGCAGGTGGACTCTTAACCACTGCACCACTAGGGAAGTCCAATTAAACATTTTTGAATTGCCACTAGTCGCACACTGGTACAAAATTCAGAATGTGCAAAAAGGCATATGGTAAAAATCTTCCCCACTGCTGCTTCCAGCTACTCTTCTCTGGAGACTACCATTTTCTTGGGTATCTTTCTAGAGATAGCTTTATTTAGTTGAGCAAATACATCTATAAAGATTCCCTTGATAATTTTTAGCCTGAAGAGCAGCATACTATATATAGAGATTTGTACCTTCCTTTTTTTTCATTTAACATACTATGGAGATTATTCTTTGTGCTTATTTGAGCTACCTCTTTCGTTTTAATGGTTGCACTGCATTTAGTTGTAGGAGTCCGCATTGCTGTTTACATAACTCTGGGGTACCTCTCATGTGGTATTTGATGTGGCCCTGAATAGTTATACTATAATTTATTTAACCAGTTAACACTATTAAGGGACATGTAGCTTGTGCAGTCAGCTCAGGCTGCCATAACAAAATGCCACAGACTGGGCGGCTTAAACAACAGACACTTATTTTCTCACAGTTCTGGAGGCTAAAAGCCTGAGATCAAGGTGCCCTCAGGGTTGGTTTCTTATGAGAGCTCTCTTCCTGGCTTACAGACAGCTGCCTTCTTGCTGGGTCTTCTTCACATGGCAGAGAGAGCAAGCAAGCTCTACATCTCTTTCTCTTTTTTTTTTTTAACATCTTTATTAGAGTATAATTGCTTTACAATGGTGTGTCAGTTTCTGCTTTATAACAAAGTGAATCAGTTATACATATACATATGTCCCCATATCTCTTCCTTCTTGCATCTCCCTCCCTCCCACTCTCCCTATCCCACCCCTCTAGGTGGTCACAAAGAACCGAGCTGATCTCCCTGTGCTATGTGGCTCCTTCCCACTAGCTACCTATTTTACGTTTGGTAGTGTATATATGTCCATGCCACTCTCTCTCTCACTTTGTCCCAGCTTACCCTTCCCCCTCCCTGTATCCTCAAGTCCATTCTCTAGTAGGTCTGCATCTTTATTCCTGTCTTGGCCCTAGGTTCTTCTGACCATTTTCTTTCTTTCTTTTTCTTTTTTTTTAGATTCCATATATATGTGTTAGCATACAGTATTTGTTTTTCTCTTTCTGACTTACTTCACTCTGTATGACAGTCCCTAGGTCCATCCACCTCACTACAAATAACTCAGTTTCATTCCTTTTTATGGCTGAGTAATATTCCATTGTATATATGTGCCACATCTTCTTTATCCATTCATCTGTTGGTGGACACTTAGGTTGCTTCCATGTCCTGGCTATTGTAAATAGAGCTGCAATGAACATTGTGGTACATGACTATTTTGAATTATGTTTTTCTCAGGGTATATGCCCAGTAGTGAGTTGCTGGGTAGTATGATAGTTCTATTTTTAGTTTTTAAGGAACTTCCATACTGTTCTCCATAGTGGCTGTATCAATTTACATTCCCACCAACACTGCAAGAGGGTTCGCTTTTCTCCACACCCTCTCCAGCATTTATTGTTTGTAGATTTTTTGATGTTGGCCATTCTGACCGGTATGAGTTGATATCTCATTATAGTTTTGATTTGCATTTCTCTAATGATTAATGATGTTGAGCATTCTTTCATGTGTTTGTTGGCAATCTGTATATCTTCTTTGGAGAAATGTCTATTTAGGTCTTCTGCCCATTTTTGGATTGGGTTGCTTGTTTTTTTGATATTGAGCTGCATGTGTTGAGTGTAAATTTTGGACATTAATCCTTTGTCAATTGCTTCATTTGCAAATATTTTCCCCATTCTGAGGGTTGTCTTTTCATCTTGTTTATGGTTTCCTTTGCTGTGCAAAAGCTTTTAAGTTCCATTAGGTCCCATATATTTATTTTTGTTTTTATTGCTATTTCTCTAGGAGGTGGGTGAAAAAGGATCTTGCTGTGATTTATGTCATAGCTTGTTCTGCTTATGTTTTCCTCTAAGAGTTTGATGGTGTGTGGCCTTACATTTAGGTATTTAATCCATTTTGAGTTTATTTTTGTGTATGGTGTTAGGGAGTGTTCTAATTTCATTCTTTTACATGTAGCTGTACAGTTTTTCCAGCACCACTTATTGAAGAGGCTGTCTTTTCTCCACTGTATATTCTTGCCTCCATTATCAAAGATAAGGTGACCATATGTGCGTGGGTTTATCTCTGGGCTTTCTATCCTGTTCCATTGATCTATATTTCTGTTTTTGTGCCAGT
>NC_041224.1:74600375-74626704 GCF_002837175.3 Physeter macrocephalus
CTTTCTGCAGGGTTTTTATCATAAATGGGTGTTGAATTTTGTCGAAAGCTTTCTCTGCATCTATTGAGATGATCATATGGTTTTTCTCCTTCAGTTTGTTAATATGGTGTATCACGTTGATTGATTTGCATATATTGAAGAATCCTTGCATTCCTGGGATAAACCTCACTTGATCATGATGTATGATCCCTTTAATGTGCTGTTGGATTCTGTTTGCTAGTATTTTATTGAGGATTTTTTCATCTATGTTCATCAGTGATATTGGCCTGTAGGTTTCTTTCTTTATGACATCTTTGTCTGGTTTTGGTATCAGGGTGATGGTGGCCTCATAGAATGAGTTTGTCTTTCTCTTCTTAAAAGGACACTAGTCCTATGATGAGGGTCTCACCCTTATGACCTCATTTAACCGTAATTACATCCTTAAAGGCCCCAACTCCTCATACAGTCACCATGGGGGTTAGAATTTTAACATACGAATTTTGGGGGGAACACAATTCAGTTTTTAACATCTCTTTTCCATTTTTGCCTATGGTTAAATAAAAAACAAAGCCAAGGATTTGGTGATCAAGGATTTAGCACCTTTCAACCAGAATCTCATTCTGGCCATGGAGACAAAGCAGGACCTGGTTGCTTGGCTCTCTGGTCTGACCTTCACTTGACACACTTGCTGCCTTGGGGCTCACTGGCCCTTGTCCAGCTCTGCTGGCACATCAAACAGTGTAACTTTGTATGTCTAATTAATAGCCACAGATGTAGCGTGTCTTGGATGTGTTTCTTGTTATTTCTGCTGAACAGTTGGCCTCTCCAGAAATTGTCTCCAAGATTTTTGTGCCTAAAAATTCATTTGTTGCGACGGAAACAGAAATGATGTTTTAATGATCATGGCAAATGAAACTGTAATCTTGACCTTATTATTGACCTCTTTTTTAAATGAGCTGCTTATGCAAGCATTCTTTCCCTGCTGTAGATACACATCAATAACTTCCAAACCCTCTTTGAAACAATATACTATTTTGTCACCTTGCCAGTTGCCTTGCTGGAGAGTTAATAAACTTCAACATAAGCTCAAGAGAAATTTGTGTTAAGAAGTTTTGCTTCAAAACAATTACTAATAACCCTGCGACATCATCAGTCATACATCACTTCACACAAATGTAAATTTACTGTAGAATACATTCCCAGAAGTGTGTGTAATGTTTGGTGGTTTGGCATCTAGCATCCTTTTCACTTTCCTTTTAGTGTTCTTTCAAAGGCTGGAAGGTGAACAAATAAATTTCCTGCTTCCTTTGCAGCTAGAGTTCTAGACATGAACTGGGTTCTGCCCAGTGGTGTGCTGGTAAATATTTAACAACCAGCTCTCCAACTGAAAAAAACAGTGAACTCTGGCTTGTAGTGTCTACTGATTTCCCTGGTATAAGTACTCACACCGTGGTCAATTTCAGGCTATTTACATGATGTCACTGAATGTGGAGCTGGGGTGAGCTGGCTCCATCACATGCCCAGTTCTGTCAGTTAGTTGCATGTCACTATGATTTGAGGTCAAGAGCAGCCTCCTGCTACATTTGGCTGTTCCTGCAGGCAAGCAAAGTTGTGGTAGTTGTTTCTCCTGCAGTGGCATTCCAGCGTCCATTCAGTTTCTCTGTGTAGTTGAGAGGCAGGTGTAGCGGCAGCAGCAGTGATCCCCTGACCTCTACCTGGCTGGTGGGGCTGAGGCAGCTGGTCCCCAGACATTGTCCTGGGCATCAATCCAATAGGCCTTGTCCACGTCTTCTCCTCTAGTCCTCTCAGTAAAATCGAAAGCTCTTAATTTCCTGTCTAAACCCCTTTTTGCTTAAAATTGTTACAGTGGTTTCTGTTTCCTGTAACTAAATCCTGGCTGATGTAAATTGGAATCTGAACCATTTTTTTCTTAAAGCAGATATACATTTTTCTCAGGCCTGTTCCCTAATCTGTCTGTGCAGAAGGATTTTAATGAGTTGTGAGGCCCTGGGGGACAAAAATGATTACACTGACCCTTATTAAGCTTGGTAAATCCAGTAACTCTGGAGGGAAGCATCTGAATACACTGAGAAGTACAAGACCCACTTCTAGAGTTTGTGAGATTCTGCCCTCTCGCAGCATCTTCTCCCAAGCCCTGCTGAGGCTGTTTGCACTCCTGAGGCAGAGGCTAAGCTGTTGGATGCAGTACCACTTGGGGACAAGCTAGATATTTTTAGCTTCTTATAACCAGACACAAGTCAAGAGAATGAGTAATTTAATTGTTACTCTAAATGCACTTTGAGGCTGACTTGACTTTGGGGTCTCTCTCTTGATTCATCCTCAAGCAGGATTCGTCTTTGGGGAGCAAACTACTCCTGAGGTGATGTGGAGAAAGAGGGAGGTATGTACAGTTGATCCTGGCAGCCTAGTGAGGAGGAGTGATGCAAATACCTCCTGAGAAAGGGACCAGTATCAGCTCTGGGCACCTTAGTGTGCAGGAATTTCCAGGTTTTTTCTAGGCTGACAGTAGACACTGGGCTGAAGACAGTTTCCTGGGAGCATGGCTGGGGTGAACCTGTCAGCAGGAAGGTGGTAGGCGGTCGACCCATGGCGCTATTAAGAGAGGCTAGTCTGGATGGGGTCCCATGGGTGGGGAGCTGGGCCCTGAACCAAAGTAGCTGAGAACTAGGGTCTAGCAGACCTGGCTTTTAGGCTCTGTCCCCTCCGACTAGACCTTGGACAAGCCACTCACCTCTCTGGGCCACTTTCCTCATTTGTAAAATAAGCATTATAATCTTTAACCTCATAAGATTCTCCTGAGAACTGACTAAAATAAAAACTACAAAGAATTAGGGGAACAGAAAGTATAGGTGGTGAACCAAGGACAGGGTGTTGGGAGCCATCTTCCCGGGTTTGGGCAATGAAAGGGTGCAGTCTGTAGAGAAATGAACAATAGTGAAATCTGCCAAGTCAGACTGTTGTTTTGTGTTGTTTTTTAAATCACTTTGTGTGATAAAATACTCTACTCTTCTTGGGAAAATATTTTGTTGGTCTAAATTCTAAACAGTTGCTAGGGTTACTGTGAGTATATATATATATATATATATATATATATATATATATATATATATATATATATATGCTACAGATTAGCATTTTATTTCTTATCCTTTAATAAACTTTGTATTCTACATGAAAGTTAATTTGGAGGATTCCCATGTATATAGTTGGCCCAGAAATGTGCTGTCCAAAGTAAGTTGTCAGAGATCAGAAGCCATTTGGGGCATGACTCATGTCTCTAACCCTGGGGTACTGTGAATTCCTTTATTTAAACTGAAGATTTAACAAAATGAGACTAATACAGTGATTGGAAAGATGAAGATCCAGAATTTGATTTACTTCAATTCTGCCATTCTATGTGACCACTGAAGTTTTTATTTGTTTTTAAAATTTAAAGCAGTATAACAGCACAAACTGCAAGGTGAGTGCAATTTTTAGTTCATATACAAAATATTTTACTAAGTTCAAATAATATCTTTAATATTGGAACATATTCTTTTAAAATTATTAATTGAAAACTAATAGGGTTCTACAAGTCAGGAGTTTGGAAGTTGCCACTCTGTCCTAACAAGTAAAAAGCTGAGCAAACTGAAAAGTCAACAACTTTTCTTGGATTTGTAAGAGAGGGGAAGACATAAGGCCAACTACTGCCCCCAAGATTGGAGAGACAGAGGAGAACACATGGAGCCACAGCTTCCCAGGGCAGAGACTCATGGCCAGAAAACACCATGTCCAGTGCCAGGGTAGAAAATCTGAGCTGTAACTGATGAACTGCTGGAGGCCCAGTGTGGACAAGTCTGAGAATTAATAACTCCAGCAGACCCATCATACAGGGACCCCCATGGTACTGAGATTGACCCTCCAGGAGTTGACCAGGTTCCCACAGTAAGTATCAGAGGAAAAAAAACCCCTCATTCTTCTGACAGGGGGAGGGGGAAAGGAACCATTTTGAAATATGCCCAGAGTATTGTGTTCTTCTTAACAAAACCTGCCCTCAGAGGAAACTAGTTAACCAGAGCCTAGTCTGCTGGGGGTATTATCAGAGCCTAACTGACCCAGGGGAAGGGAAATACCGAACTCCAGGCCACTTCAGCTATCCTGTCCCACCAAAAGGGGGAGAAAAAAAACTGAGAAACACTTGTGAAGTTCACAGTCCAGAGGCACAGGCTCACTAAAAAGCCGAGACCTGATCATAAGACTTAGAACACTTCCCCTCCCCCCACACCTCACCACCACGTTACTAAGGCCTGTTTACAGCAGTTCCTTTTACCCAATACATCATGCCCAGCTATCAAGAAAAATTACAAGGCATACTAAAAGACAAAAAATACAATTTGGAGAGACAGAGCAAACATCAGAACCAGACATGACAGGGGTGTTGGAATAATCAGACAAGGAATTTAAAACAACTATGAATAATATGCTAAGAGCGCTAATGGATAACATAGACAGGAGGCAAAAACAAATGAGCAATGTAAGCAGAGGGGTGGAAATACTAAGGAAAGACCAAAAGGAAGTGCTGGAGATAAAAAACACTATAGCAGACTGCCTTTGATGGGCTTACCAGTAGACTGCATGACTGAGGGAAGAATATCTGAACTCGAGAATATATCAATAGAAACCTTGAAACCTGAAAAGCAAAGAGAACAAAGACTTAAAAAAAATGAAAACAGAATATCCAAACACTGTGGGACAGCTGCATAAGATGTAACATACATGTGATGAGAATACCAGAAGAAGAAGCCAGAGAGAAAGGAAAGGAAGAAATATTTGAAATAATAATGATTGAGAATTTCCCCAAATGAATGTCAGACATCAAACCACAGATCCAGGAAGTTCAGAGAACACCAAGCAGGATAAATGCCAAAAAACCCAACCAACCAAACAAAAAAACTACACCTAAGGCATATCATTTTCAAACTACAGAAAATCAAAGATAAAGAATAAAATTCTAAAAGAAGTCAGAGGAAAAAAAAACCCCATAATACTTATAGAGGAACAAAGATAAGAATTATATCCAACTTCTCCTCAGAAACCATGTAAGTAAGAAGAGAGTGAGTGAAATATTTAAAGTATTAAGGGGAAAATATTCTACAGCCTAGAATTCTGTACTCTGCATAATGATCCTTCAAAACTGAAGGACAAATAAGGAGTGAAGGAGAATGTTTGACTTTCTTAGATAAACAAAATTTGAGGGAATTTGTTGCCAGTAGACCAGCCTTGTAAGAAATGTCTAAGAATTTCTTTAAGAGAAGAAAAATTATATAGGTTAGAAACTCAGAGCTACATAAAGCAGGGAAGAACATTGAAGAAGGAGTAAGTGAAGGTAAAATAAAAATTTTTATTTTTCTTATTTTTAATTGATTTAACAGATAACAGTTTGTTCAAGATAACAATACCAACAATGTGTTCGATTATGTATACTTGGGTATGTTATATATTTTTATTATAAATATAAAAATTATAAATTTTTTAATTAAAACATTTAAATTATAAAAATAAATTTATTTATTTATGTAAGCTTATACATAAGTTCAATGACCAACAGCAATGATACAAAGGGCAGGAAAAAGGAACTAAGATTGTTATTAGGAGGTACTGACTACCTGTGAAGTGGTATAGTGTTATTTTAAAATGGACTTGGAATAGCTGTAAATGTATATTGCAAATTTAGGGTAACCACTTTAAAAAGCAAAAAAAGAAGAAAACAAGTATAACTGATAAATAAAATAAAATCATATAAAATATTCAGTTAAAACCACAAAAAGCAGAAAAAGAGTTAAAACCACAAAAGGCAGACAAAAACACAAAGAAAGAATAAGGACTACGAACATAAAATGTAACAAATATGGTAGATATTTATCCAACTTTATCAATAATCACCTTGAATGTCAATGGTCTAAATGTACCAATTAAAAGACAGAGATTGTAAGAGTGGATCAAAAAATAAGACCCAACTTTATGTTGTCTAAAGAAGCCCACTTTAAATTAAAAACTCTTATAGGTTAAAAGTAAATGAATGGAAAAAATACACCATGTTAACACTAATCAAAAGATAGCAGGAGTAGTTATATTAATTAGAGACAGAGAAAACTTCAAATGAAGGAAAATTATTAGGAAGAAAGAAGGGCATTACATAATAATAAAGGGATCAGTTCTCCAAGAAAACAACAATTCTTAATGTGTATGCTCCTAACCACAGAGCATCAAACCATGTGAGACAAAAACTAATAGCACTGCAAGGAGAAATAGATGATTCCACTATAGTAGTTGGAACATCCCTCTATCAGATATGGACAGATCCAACAGGCAGAAAATCAGGAAGGACATAGTTGAACTCAGCAACAAAATGAATATAATCAACCATCAATCAACTGAATATAATCAATGTCTGTATGCTCACTTTGTCAAACAATAACAGAATACACATTCTTCTCAAGTTCACATGGAACATTCACCAAGACAGACCACATTCTGGGCAATAAAACACATCTTAACACATTTGAAAGTAGAAATCAGGCAATGTCTGCCCTTAGACTACAATTGAATTAAGCTAGAAATCAATAACTGAAAAATAACTGGAAACTCCTAAAATATTTGAAGATTAAATGATATACTCCTAAATATCACATGGGTCAGAGAAGAAATCTCAAGAGAAATTTTTTTTTTTTTTTTTTTTTTTTGTGGTACACAGGCCTCTCACTGTTGTGGCCTCTCCCCTTGCGGAGCACAGGCTCTGGACGCGCAGGCTCAGCGACCATAGCTCACAGGCCCAGCCGCTCCGCGGCATGTGGGATCCTCCCGGACCGGGGCACGAACCCCTGTCCCCTGCATCGGCAGGTGGACTCTCAACCACTGCGCCACCAGGGAAGCCCCTCAAGAGAAATTTAAAAATTATTTTGAACTAAATGAAAATGAAAACAGAACTAATCAAAATTTGTGGGATACAGCAAAAGCAGTGCTCAGAGGGAAATTTATAGCATTGAATGCTTATACAAGAAAAGAAGAAAGATCTAAAATCAATAGTCTAAGCTTTCATCTTAAGAAACTAGGAAGAGTAAACTAAATCTAATCAGAAGAAAAGAAATAATAAGAACTAGAGCAGAAATCAATGAAATTGAAAACAGGAAATTAATAGAAATATTAAATGGAATCAAAATCTGTTTCTTTGAAAAGATCAATAAAATTGATGTGTCTAGCCAGGTTAATTAAGAAAAAAAGAGAGGGGACTACTAGTAAATGAAGGAGTGGACATCACTACAAGTCCTATGGACATTAAAAGGGTAATAAAGGAATACTTTGAACAACTCTATGCCTGTAAATTTGATAACTTAGATGAAATGGACCAATTTCTTGAAAGACATAATTTGCCAAAACTCACACAAGAAATAGATAAGCTGAATAGGCATAGGCATACCTATTAGAGAAAATGAATCAATAATTAATAATCTTCTAAAACAGAAAACAATTGGCCTGAGTTCACTGGTGAATTCAACCAAACATGTAAGGAAGAAATTACATCAATTCTCTATCATCTCTTTCAGAGGATGGAAGTAGAGGGAATACTTCCTAGTTCATTCTATGAGGCCAGCATTACCCTAAAATGAAGCCCATCAAACACAAGAAAGAAAACTACAGACCAATATGTCTCATGAATAGAGATACAAAAATCTTCAACAAAATATTAGCAAATTAAACCCAACAATGTATAAAAAGAATTATACAGCATGACCAAGTGGGATTTATCCCAGGTATGCAAGGCTGGTTCAATATAAAAAAAATCAATTAATGTAATCATGTCAACAGGTTAAAAAGGAAAATTACTTGATCATATCAGTAAGTGCAGAAAAAGCATTTGATAAAATTTCCATTCATGATAAAAACTCTCAGTAAACATGAATAGAAGGGAACTTCCTCAACTTGATAAAAAAAAAATCTACAAAAACTCCACAGTAACATTATACTTAATGGTGAGAAACTAGAATCTTTCCCACTAAGATCAGGAACGAGAAAAGGAAGTCCCCTCTCACCACACTTTTCCTTTTTAAAAAAAAAATGTTATTGAAATATAGTTGATTTACAATGTTGTGTTATTTCTGCTGTACAGTGATTCAGATGTGTATATATATATATGCACACATTCTTCATTTTTTAATATTCTTTTCCATTATGGTTTATCACAGAATATTGAATATAGTTCCCTATGCTATATAGCAGGACCTTGTTGTTTATCCATTTTATCAGTATATAATAGTTTGCATCTGCTAACCCCAAACTCGCACTACATCCCTCTCACAACCCCGTCCCACTTGGCAACCACAAGTCTGTTCTCTATGTCTGTGAGTCTTTTTCTGTTTCATAAAAGTTCATTTGTGTCATATTTTAGATTTCACATATAAGTTACATCATATGGTATTCGTCTTTCTCTTTCTGACTTATTTCACTTAGTATGATAATCTCTAGGTCCCTCCATGTTGCCACAAATGGCATTATTTTGTTCTTTTTTATGGTTGAGTAGTATTCCATTGTATATATGTAACACATCTTCCTTATCTATTCATCTGTCTATGGACATTTAGGTTGCTTCCATGCCTTGGCTATTGTGAATATTACTGCTATGAACATTGGGGTGCATGTATCTTTTTAAATCATATTTTTGTCCAGGTATATGCCCAGGAGTGGGATTGCTAGATCATATGGCAACTCTATTTTTAGCTTTTTGAGGAATCTCCATGCTTTTCTCCCACAGAAGCTGCACCAACTTACATTCTCACCAATAGCATAGGAGGATTTCCTTTTCTTCACATCCTCTCCAGCATTTGTTATTTGTAGACTTCTTAATGATGGCCATTCTGACTGGTGTGAGGTGGTATCTCATTGTAGTTTTGATTTGCATTTCTCTAATAATTAGTGATGTTGAGTATCTTTTCATGTGCCTGTTGCCCATCTGTATGTCTTCTTTGTAGAATGTCTATTTAGTTCTTCTGCCCATTTTTTAATTAGGTTGTTTGTTTTTTTGTTGTTGAGTTACAAGAGCTGTTTGTATACTTTGGAAGTTAAGCGCTTGTCGGTCACATCATTTGCAAATATTTCTCCCAGTCTGTAGGTTGTCTTTTAGTTTTATGGTTTCCTTTGCTGTTGCAAAAGCTTGTAACTTGATTAGACCTCAGTTTTGTTTATTTTTGCTTTTGTTTCTATTGCCTTGGGAGACTGACCTAAGAAAACATTGGTACAGTTTATGTCAGAGAATGTTTTGCCTATGTTCTCTTCTAGGAGTTTTATGGTGTCATGTCTTACGTTTAAGTCTTTAATCCATTTTGAGTTTATTTTTGTGTATGGTGTGAGGGTGTGTTCTAACTTCATTGATTTACATGTGGCTGTCCAACATTCCCAACACCCTTTGCTGAAGAGACTTTCTTTTTCCCATTGTATATTCTTGCCTCCTTTGTTGAAGATTAATTGACTGTAGGTGTGTTCACCACACTTTTTCAACATCATATTGGAAGTACTAGCTAATGCAGTAAGACAAGAAAAGGAAATAAAATGTATACAGTTTGGGAAGGAAGAAATAAAAACCAAAGAACAAATCAAGAAAATTAAATATTACAGAAATTTTAGTAGTTGCCTAAGTTTTATCTTTTTCAGACGTTTTGGGTTTTTTAATCACATACCATAAAGTTCACCATTTAAAAAAAAATAAATTTATTTATTTATTTATTTTTGGCTGCATTGTGTCTTTGTTGCTGCACACGGGCTTTCTCTAGTTACTGTGAGTGGGGGCTACTCTTCATTGTGGTGCACAGGTTTCTCATTGTGGTGGCTTCTCTTGTTGCAGAGCATGGGCTCTAGGTGCGTGGGCTTCAGTAGTTGTGGCTTGCGGGCTCTAGAGCGCAGGTTCAGTAATTGTGGCACATGGGCTTAGTTGCTCCGCAGGATGTGGGATCTTCCCAGGCCAGGGCTCAAACCCGTGTCCCTTGCATTGGCAGGCAGATTCTTAACCACTGCACCACCAGGGAAGCCCAAGTTCAGCATTTTGAAGTATAAAATTCAGTGATAGTATATTGACAAGTTTATATAACCATCACCGTTATCTAATTCTAGAACATTTTTATTACTGGAAAAATAAACTGCATATCATTAGCAGTCACTTCTCATTTCCCCACTCTCCCAAGTCCCTGAAAACCATTAATCTATGTGTCTATGGTTTTGCCTATTTGGGGCATTTTATATAAATAGAATCATATAATATGTGACTTTTTGTGTCTGACTTCTTTCACTTACCAAAATATATTCAAGATCGTTCCATGTTGTAGCATTTAACAGTACTTTCCTCCTTTTTATGGCTGAATAATTTTCCACCTATGGATATACCACACTTTGTTTATCCATTCATTAATTGGTGGATATTTGGGTTGTTTCTACCTTTTGGCTATTACGGCTATTATGAATAATGCTCTGTAAAGATTCATGCACAAGATTTTGTATGAACATATGTTTTTAATTCTTGGATATATACCTAGGAGTGGGATTTCTGGATCATATGGTAACTTTATGTTTAACTTACTGAGGAACCACCAAACAGTTTTCCAAAGTGGTTGAATATTTTTACATTCCCACCAGCACTGTATAAGTGTTCCCATTTCTTCACATCATTGTCAGTATTCATTGTCTGCCTTTTAAAAAATTATTATAATAATTCTACTGTTTATGAAGTGGAATCTCATTGTGGTTTTGATTTGCATTTCCCTAATGACTAATCATGTTTAGCATCTTTTTGTACATCTTTTCATACAAATGCTCATAGGTCATCTTCTTTGGAGAAATGTTTATTAAATACTTTGCCCATTTTAAAATCAAGTTATTTGCATTATTACTGAGTTTTTAGAATTCTTTATATATTCTAGAAGTGAATCTCTTATCAGACATATGATCTGCAAATATTTTTCCCATTCTTTGTGCTGTCTTTTTGCTTTCTTTTGAAACACAAAAGTGTTTAATTTTTACGATGACCAATTGATTTATTTTTTATTTGATTGCTGGTGGTATCATATCTAAGAAATCACTGCTTAATGCAAGATCAAGAAGATTTATGCCTATGTTGCTTCTAAGAATATTTCAGTTATATCTTTCACATTTGGGTCTTTGATCCATTTTGAGTTAATTTTTTATATGGTGGGAGTTAGGGGTCCAATTTCATTCTTCTGTTGGTGCATATTCAGTTGTTCCAACATCATTTTTTTGAAAAGACTATCCTTTCCCCTATCAACTTCTCTTGGCACACTTGGTGAAAATCAATTGACCAGAGATGTAGCTATCTGATATTTTATTTCTGTTTGTCCTTCATTTCTTATTTTGAAAAATTTAAAAATAATTTCTTATTTAAAAAAATGTAAGTTGCAAAACTTGACTCTTCCCTCTTGTTTTAGTTAGATAGTCCTAACAAGCCACCAGGTGGTCTCACTCACTACCTCTGGTGGGGCTGTTGGTCTGGCACCTTGGTTCTCCTCCATATGACTCTCCAGCAGACTGGCTTGGGTTTCCTCACAGGCACCTGTGTTCCAAAGGAATGAGAGCGGAAGCTGCAAGGTCTCTTGAGTTCTAGCTTTGAGTCAGATGGCATCACTGTACCACACTGTGTTGGTCAAAGCAAGTCACAAGTTGGCCCAGAGCAAAAGGATGAGGAAATAGATTATAACTTTTGATGGAAGAACTGCAAAGAATCTTTAAAAATCTGCCATTTTAAATTCACAACAATCTCTAAACACACCAGTGTGTATCTCTTAAGAAAAAGAAACTTCTCCTGGATTACACATGGATTACACAAGATTGTGAAGTAAGTCTTTACAGAGGAGGGAAGATTTCATAGAGACCTGAATGAAGTGAAGGGATGCAGCATGGGGAAGAATATTTAAAGCAGGAAGAAGAGCATGTGAAAAGGCCTGGGGCAGAAAAGTGTTTGGTGTGTTTGAAGAACAGCACAGAGAAAAGTGTGATGGGAGAGAAGGTGGGGCTGTTGTGAACATCAGGTGGGATAAAATATGTCAATATGTTATATTATGGGATGAAAACAAATCATCACTGTGATTCTTTCAAGGTGTTTCTAGAGGGTGGGAGAAGACAAAAAAAGAAACCCCTTCAGTAATAACACCAGCTAAGTCAGGGGCAGGGACAAGCCTTAGGGATGCTACATCCCCACTAAGTCTCACCACTACAAACACCTGCTGCCCAAAGTTGGCGCTGCCTCGGGAATCTGGGCCAGTCCTCACAGGTGGGCTGAGTCCATTTCTTCCTGGCCGCTCAGCCCCAGGTAGGTGGCCCTCCCAAGTGCCATAGCCAGCTGGCTCCCCCAGGTCACCCTGGTTTTCAGGGTCTTAGTTGCAGTGACTCCTAAGGGGCAAGAGGATGTGAGGGTCTGAGCATTGAGGGGTGCAGGACTTGCCCCTGAGGCTGCTCTTGGTCCTGAGGCCTGTGCCAGGGTCCACAGGAACCCTGTCATGCTCTGAGCCCGAGCACTTACAGAGCTATACTAGCCCACGAGGTGACCTCAGGTGGACAATTCCTGGCCACTTTATTTTTTGAGCGTTTAAATATATGAGAAAAAAAAAGAAAAGAAATAGGAGACAGACAGAACATGATTGCAAGTATTGAGATGTATTTTCAACGTATTCACAAAGTGATAGTGATTTAATCCACAAGAATACAGTGGAAATAATTTGTGCTATTTACAACACAGACCTACTGAAAACCTATTTCATGGTGCAACCCAAGGTTACAGGTACCTGGCAAGCAGCAGCTTCTTTCCATCCCACCATCTAGGTCCAACTTCATTTGGAGAGAAGGTCCCCCAGCAAGCCCTACTGAGCACGGTCAGCCAAGGGAAGTAGGGCTTTGGTAGCTCTGTTCTCTCATGGGCAGGGGGGTGGCGGGAGCCCCTCCTGCAGGAGGGCAGCTCCGGGGCCCAGCGGGTTACCTTGCTCTGCTCCCCGGCTACCCTCATCCCATATGAGAGAAATCAGAGAGTTCTCCTCTCTCTCATCTCTTTCTACCTCTGTCTCTCTTTCTCCTCTCTGTGTTTTTCTTCATCTCCCTTCTGTCGTTCTGTTTCTCTCCTGATTCTCTCTCTCTATTACTCCAGATGCTAAAATGGGACCTTCCCACCCCTACTGCCTGACCTCCTAGCAGTAAAGCTGCATTTGAACATCTCAGAGCTGGGAAAAATCAGAAGGTCACTGGCGGGGTGGGGACTTTCTTCTCTCCAGGCTGGTTCTCTCCCACCTGGAGAGCCCAGCAGTCCCTGCCCCAGGACCACCTGCCATGTGTGGTTTCTGGCCTTGAGCTGCAGTCAGGTGGTAGTATCTGGTGTCCTGGTGGAACCTGCATGCCTGGAACAAACCCAGGACACTGTGGAAGGTCAAGGTGTTTCTTGGGGGCTGCTCACATCCCAGTGTGAGGAGAATGCTCTGGAGAGGGGCTCCCTTTCTTGGTCTCCTTCTGACCTTCTCTAACCAGTTACTGCTCTCCCAGACACTGGGGAATATGGATGTGTATGGACATCACAGAGTTTGTCTTCCTATTGGGCCAGTACTGAAGGCACGAGGGTGTCATTGGGCCAGGGCAACTGAGGGAGATGGTGTGTCTCTGAGGCGTGACCTGGCTCAGCTGCACAAATGTGGTGTTTAAATATTTATTTTTAGTGGACACTGGTTAAATAGAGGGCTTCATTTTGGTGGGGGCAACCATGAAAAGTAAAAATAATCAGATCCTGGCCTTGTTGGTCAAGCTTACCAGCCCCTGCAGGGTGGACCCTGGACGCAGGGCCCCAAATGTCCAGGGTGAGCAGCAAGACCAGTGAACTGGGGGGCCCTGAAGGGAGCCAGGCTGGTGGGTGACCACATGTCCTCACTGAGAAGACTGAAGCCCATCTACCCTGGCCTCCGGGACCCGGCCCAGCTCACCTGCCTGAAGCTGGGACCTTCAGAGGCTGGCAGGCTGTTGGCCAAGACTGGAGGCCTGGGTCTCATGTAGGCACTGCTGACCTCCCTGCCCTCAGCTCAGGTCAGGAAATCCCGGCTGCTCTAGGAGACACACCTGCTGAGCCTTCCTGCTTGTTCCAAGCTAGCCCCAGGGGTGAGGGGCCACAGCTCCTCTTCCTGCTCGTGTTGGAGGGTGTGGGCAAGGCTGAGTTTACCCTTTGGTTTGGATTTGAGAAAGCCGGGCGGTGGGATCCTTGCCCCACAGCGGAGGGCAGCTGCCCTGCTAGGTCTTAGAGGCCACTGCCCCTCAGGTCTCAGCCAAACCCTTTGGCATGGGAGTCTGAGTACAGGAGGCCCATCTTGGGAAGGATGATGCCGAGAGGAGAGAGACCTACTAACCATTACTGGGCTTCTGCCTTTCAGATGTGAAAACTGGCTCAGAGACTCTAAGACCCTTTCCCCAGGTCTGAGCTCATAAAGGAATGTGGGTTCAAATCCAGACTGTCTCTGAGTTTTTTACCCTCTTCTGGGCTACTTCTTCCTTAAGTCATTTATTGGCTATTTAACACATCAGAGAGCATTGATTATTTTATCACAGTGTTTCTTAAATACCCATTTTGGAGGGAAAAATTGTCTTGATACGCTAGTATTGACAATTTATTTTCATTATAATGTTACTTAAGTACATAAAAACATGAAAGTAGGCATAACCCCCTATGTTTATAGCTGTTACAGAACGATACCACCAAGACCATTCACAAATTACAAATAAAACAAGAAGAAAGAGATTCCAATGAACAGCCTTAACCTTGTGAGGAGGGTGACACAGTTTTGCTCATGTGTGCTCTAAGAGTGTGACTGCTTCAGAGCCCACTGGGGTTGCAGGGTCTACCCACTGTCTTTACTTGACCTATGAGGCCTGTTTGGTGCATGTCACACGGTGGAGTCATTTGGGCCCCCACATATTGAGGACATGAAAGTATTCACCCACCCTGACTCAATCCACAGGATGGAACACTGGGGTGAAGTCAGGGCCTGTGTCCTGGTTGCTAAGCAGAGCCCCAAAGGCATAGGGTGCTGGTCAGGGAGGTGTGGGGGCAGCACTGGAGCAGGGGTCAGTGCCCATGTGGAATGGGGAGTCCTGGGCTTGGAGCAGGAGAGAGGCCAGGAAATCCTTTGCCCAGAATGAAGGTGACAGGAAAATCTTGTGGCCTCTAACCTGCAGCCACATGTGAGTGGGTGAAGTCAGAATGACACCCCTGTCCTTTGCCTCAGGGAAGAGCAGCACCCAAGCCTGCTCTGCAGGTCCCCCATGGGCATTGCCTGGCCTGGACCCCTGGGAGTGGGTGAGCCATGCCACTGGCTGCTACCAACCTTGGAGGTCCTGCTAGGTCCTCAGTGCCCCTGACAATCCCCTGGGCCTCTGAGAATGAAGGTCAGGACAGCAGGGTTCCAGGCGCTAAGAAAGGACTGACAGACAGGGAAGGGCTTCCCAGCCCCAACCCAAGAATGACTGACAGGTTAGGATGCTGACTTTCAGGGATGAGCCCCACACCAAGGGCTGGAACTTCCTTGGTCTCTGTTCTTGGTTGCCATGTCCAGCCTCCTCTCAGACTGAAAAGGGCTGCTAGGAAGTGTGAGACCCTTTCCTCTCTGGCCTTCTATTCACAGCCTCTCCATTTACTAGCTGATTGTCTTTGGGTTTGTCAATTAACCTCTCGGGGAACTATTTCCTAATTTGTGAAATGCGTCCATGTGTGTATTCCACAAAATGAAATGGATCCTCTGCATTAGATTCTAGCCCACTTTCATGGATCTGTCATATATATGTATATGCATATATACATGTGTGTATGGATATAGATATAATTTTATGAGCAAGCTGAAAACAACAGCAACAGTAATAACCACGAGCTTCTCTCCAGGTGCCTGGGGCACCAGGACTTGCTTCACCAGAAGACCGGAGTCTGTGACCCCAGTAGGGAGTGCACTGGAGAGCACAGTCATGGGCAGAAAGCCTGGCAGAGCACAGCCGTGCTTTCATTCCACGTGCTCTGGTTTCATCCGGGAGCAATGAAAGCAAAGCTGCTCTTGGACTTTAGGAGGTGTCTCCTGATCAGGAGATGGTGCAGCTCAGTCAGGAGGTCCCACTTGTTGGTGGCCCTCAACCAGTCACTCCGCTTCTCCTGGTCTCAGTGCCTCACAGAGGGTACCCTGTGGAAGCTATGGTTACACGAAAGCCGTTTGGAAGGCCAAAGTAAGGCCAAAGTTACACTGTGCCCTCAGGTCTCTTTTGGAAGTAAATGGTGTGTCAATTATTAATAAAAGAGATGCAAAATATTCTACTAGTCTTTAAATGCCCAGCGTCATCCTGGGCAACACAGTGAGCTGTGGGGTACAGTATCCCATGTCTCTTGAACCTGAATCTTCAAATCTATGCTTTACAGGAGTTGCCAGAGCTTTTACTTTCTGAGGAAAGAGACTGTCTTCAGACCCCCTGTGCTTGATGGGAACAGAGCATTTATTTTGCCAAGCCATGAGGACAGAGGGTCTGTCCTTCTAGGAGGTTGCTAAGTTGGGATGTATATTTCTATCTCCCCTCATAATGGGGAGGCCTGCCTGTGATAAGGCAGAGATGGAGAGATGAAGACAAAGACCCTGGATCAAGCTCTGCCTGCAGCCATCCACCCAGACATCTCAGTTACATGAACCTCACTTCCCACTAGCACCACCCCCTCATTTTTCTTACATATGGTGGTTTCCAGCTGAAAACATCTTAACCACTCTAAGTACCATTATGGATTAAGAGGCACGTGGACATGCTCATCCATCCATTCACAGGCTACGGCTGTGTCAGGCCCTGGGACCGGCGCTGGGGGCACCAGGATAAATTACATCCTCCGTTAGGGCCTCAGCCAACTGAGGGGGCAGACTTGAGACAAATCCATGCTGCCCTGTGCTGAGTATTAGGAGATGTTTGATTAGGGGAGCAACTAACTCAGAGAGGGCTTCCCAGAGGAGGTGGCATGTGCCTTGAACTTGAGGGAAAGACAGGGGTTTGTTTGAGAGAGAAGAGAGCATGTGGGCACAGGCCAAGCAGCTGACAGAATATGGAGTGTGTGAAGAAACCACAGGCAAGGAGCTGGCAGCCCGGCCTTCCCTGTGCAGGGGGAGGGCGGGAGTGGCTGGGAGACAGATGCAGCCCCGACCCAGGCCCCTGCAGGGGCCCCAGGGCTAGACCTTCTCACTCTGTCCCTGCCTGGAGTGTTGGCAGGAAGAGACTGCAGGGAAACTTGGGAAGACACGCATGGTTGAGAGCAGCGGGGAAAGGAAGGGATAAAGCCATTTTCTTTCCAGCTCCAAATGGTAAAGAAATGACTTTCCTCCTGCACAAGCTGGACTTCCTGAAGCTGGAAAAAATATATATTAATGCCATGTTGTATGATGCCTGGGCTGAGCAGGGACAAGCTGGCCTGGCTGCCCTCGATGGTACAGCGACTGCCCCGCTGGCCAGCTCTGGGCCCCGGGCCTCCATGTCCAGGCTGGAGAAAGTTGGCTCCACTGTAGCTTTCCAAATAAAGTGGTTTTTATTTCATATTCACCAGAGGGGTTACAAAGTATAATTGGGATTGCTGCTTCTCATATTATTTATGCAATTCTCCCCCATCTCCCTTCCCAAAAGCAACTCACAAAGGGGTCTTTGTTCTCTGCAAGTTCAAAGTCAGCTCCTCCAACGGGAAATGAATTGGCGATTACAAGAAGGAACGCTGAGTTTTACTGGCTGTCAGACCAGAAACATGGGATGCATCAAGGTTCCAGTAGGAGCCAGGGAGAGTGCAGTCTGCAGGCTGCAGAAGTGGGTGAGCCGGAGAGTAGGGGGTAGACAGTGGGGGGACAGCCCACGTCTGCCTCTCTGCTGAGCAGCCTCGCTACATGCTCTGCCTCCGTGGCCTCAGTTTCCTCACTTGTAGGGCCAGGCACCTGTACTCTGGACTAAAACTAAATCAGAGGATTTCCTTCCCTTCCTCAGACCTCTGGGACTCTGCTGAGGGTGAAGGTCTCAGAACAGGATGGGCAGGGCTTGGGGCACCAAGTCCACTCTTGCCCTTCCGAATGTTTGACTGATTGATTCAATGTGCAGGTCAGATTTTGTTTAAGGAAAAAGTGTTTTCAGTGAAAGTTTGTAAAAGGCTGACCTGGATGAACTTGAAGGCCTGGGACCCAGGAGATGGTGGAAGCTCAGAGCCTGGGATCCTGTGCAGCTATCAGGGTGGCTAGCTTTTGTGGGCTTCTTATGTCCCTCTGGGAAGTAGAAGACAGCTGCCTGAGATGCTCTGAGCAGAGGGCTGGGGGACCACGTGTTCAGAAGTGCAGAGTCTCTGACTGCCCCACGGGAAGACTACCTGGCCTTGAATGGGTCGGAGAGTTTGTGTGCAGTGCCCCCACCCCTGTGGCATGGCCCATGACCCTCACTGACAGCAGGACTTGTAGGGGTTCAGCACCTTGGGCCCAGGTCTGTGACTCTGACTCTTACCCTAGGGAACCCTGCAATGGGGGACCCATTCTTAGCATCCTGGAGGAAACATTGAGCAGGCAGCACCTCCAGAACCTCAGCTCAGTGGGACCTCCCTTTGCCATGATGGCCTCCATGGGGGGCAACCCACAGGGACCTTGGTTGCCAGCCTTGTTGGGGGCCCAGTACACAGCAGGCCGGCAGAGGCCCTTGGCCCAGATTCCTTGGCCACAAAGCTGTTTCAGGATTCGTGTCTGGTTGGGAGTCCTCAAGCCTATGGCCCTTGGCCTTGGCTGCTCCCCCAGACCCATTCCCTGTTGTGTGGCCTCTTCTTCCTTCCCCAGTGGAGCCCCGCATGCCTGGCCACCAGACCCCAGGGCCCCAACCTTCCAGCTTTCATTCTAGCAATGAGATAACTTAGGCATTTGGGGATTGGGTAGGGGAAGAGGTGTGTCCCAGCCACCTATTCCCACAATGGGGCTCTTCTCCATCCTGGGGAGGGGGCGGTTGGAGTGAGACTGAGGGACACCTGTCCTCCCCTTTGCAAGGAGCCAGAGCCTCATTTGGGAAGCCTATGATGTGTTTGTGCAGCTCTAGGGCCCTGCTGGGGCAGGGCAGGGCAAGTCACTGAGGGTGGCAGTGGGAGGGGCTTTGGAAGAGCACAACCGGCCACTCTCCCTCCAGCCCTCCAAAGAGATGAGGCTCTTCCTGTGAGATGTTCTGGGAGTAGAGAGAGCATATGGAGAGGAGAGGGCCCCTGTGTGAGCTTTGTGCAAACTAGAAGGAGAGGGCAAGTCTATCGGAGGTCCTCCCCACCTGACTCCAGGATTCCAGGTCTCTCTAGAGCACTGATCTCGAAGTGTTGCAGGCATAGCAGAAGCCAGGCCCCCATGAAGGCTGACATGGACGCCCCCCAGGGCTGAGGGCTTTTCAGAAATGTTACTTCCTGCGGTTGCCAGACTGCTTCCCTCGGTCACCTCACCATCGCTGCTGCTGCTGGCTGTTGAGTTCACTGATAAACATTGGCTCTGGGAGTTGAGACATCAGGACCCTGGAGAAATTCAGGCTAGAGGCACTCTGCTAAAACCATGTCTTGGGGTGGCCTCTGCACTCACACCATTGGGCAGGAAAGTGCTATTTCTGCAATAACGGCTTTCTTGTCAACAAAAAGACCACCAGTGGGGTTGCAGGTTTTCTCTGCAACCGTGGGGCCCTATCCAGCCCCAGACTCAGCACACTGTGGGAGGCAGGCCTGGTCTGGGGGGTGCTCTGATCCACCACAGAGGTTAGATGATGCATCTCCTCATTTTACAGACAGGGAAACCGAGGTTCCCAAAACCAGGAGGGGTTAGGAGTTGGGCTGCAGGTCATGCCAGTGTCTGCTGCCTCTAATCCTGGGCTGTCTTTACTGTGTGATAAGGTGTGAAACATATTTCACACTGCGTCGCAGGGAACAGGCACTATGCCAGGCATTTTACCTACATTATCTCATTCAATCTTGGAGACAAGGCTGGACCAAGTCTCTACCCATTCATTTTACAGATAAGAAACTGAGGGTCACAGAGGTTGAGTTAACTTGTGCTGAGTGAGCCAGGATTACAACTCAGGCCTATTTGACCCCAAGGCCTCACCCACTCCCTTCCTGCAGGGCTCTGTTTCCTTCATGTGCTGTCTCCCCTAAAACTTTCCTTAGCTTTTCCTAAAGCCTGGGCCTTCCTTGGGCAGCCTTGACCTACCCAGGAGAGCAGGCCCACCCTTGGACACCCTGAAAGTAGAGAGTCTGGCCTGGCTAAGTCTTGGCCTCCTTGGATAGTCCTCCTTGGATCTGGGGCATCTGCTCCAAGTAAAATCCCAACTTTTCCAGTAAACATGCTGGGTTTATTCCACTTCCTCCAGTCTGCTGACCACCCAGTCGACGTCAGTTGCTTCCAGGCACCCCTGTGTCCTGCAGCCCTGTGCTCTTCCCACCAGGTGTCATGACCCACATGATTTTTTTGTTTTTTTTTTAAACATCTTTACTGGAGTATAATTGCTTTACAATGTTGTGTTAATTTCTGCTGTACAACAACATGAATCAGCTATATGTATACATATATCCCCATGTACCCTCCCTGTTGAGCCGCCCTACCACCCTCCCTACCCCACCCCTCTAGGTGGTCACAAATCCCCGAGCTATCTCCCTGTGCACTGCAGCTGCTTCCCACTAGCTATCTATTTTACATTTGGTAGTGTATATATGTCAATGCTACTCTCTCACTTAGTCCCAGCTTACCCATCCCCCTCCCTGTGTCCTCAAGCCCATTCTCTACTCTGTGTCTTTATTCCTGTCCTGTCGCTAGGTTCATCAGGACCATTTTGTTTTGTTTTGTTTTAGATTCCATATATCTGTGTTAGCGTATGGTATTTGTTTTTCTCTTTCTGACTTACTTCACACTGTATGACAGACTCTAGGTCCATTTACCTCACTACAAATAACTCAATTTCATTTCCTTTTATGGCTGAGTAATATTCCATTATATATATGTGCCACATCTTCTTTATCCATTGTGGCTGTATCAACTTACATTCCCACCAGCACTGCAAGAGAGTTCCCTTTTCTCCACACCCTCTCCAGCATTTATTGTTTGTAGATTGTTTGATGATGGCCATTCTGACTGGTGTGAGGTGATGCCTCATTGTAGTTTTGATTTGCATTTCTCAAATGATTAGTGATGTTGAGCATCCTTTCACGTGTTTGTTGGCAATCTGTATGTTTCTTTGGAGAAATGTCTATTTAGGTGTTCTGTCCATTTTTGGATTGGGTTGTTTGTTTTTTGACATTGAGCTGCATGAGCTGCTTGTATATTTTGGAGCAGAAAAAGCTTCAACAAAATTCAATACCCATTTATGATGAAAACTCTCCTGAAAGTAGGCATAGAGGGAACTTACCTCAACATAATAAAGGCCATATATGACAAACCCACAGCCAACATTGTTCTCAATGGTGAAAAATTGAAACCATTTCCTCTAAGATCAGGGACAAGACAAGGTTGCCCACTCTCCCCGCTATTATTCAACATAGTTTTGGAAGTTTTAGCCACAGCAATTAGAGAAGAAAAATAAATAAAAGGAATCCAAATCAGAAAAGAAGACCCACATGGTCTTGCTCATTTTCTTCCATGCTTATTGATGTCAGTCTCCTCAGGAGGGTAGGGCCTTGGCTGTCTTGTCCATTTTGGTGTCCCTGGGCCTGGCAAAGAGCCTGGCCCATGGACGGTGCTTGGCCTAAGTGTGAGGAACAAATGGATGAATGAGAGGAGAGGGACCCATCCATCAGCATGAGGGTGTCCTGTCTGGCTGGACCCCAGGGACTGAGCCAGTCCTAAGAAACTCTCGGCCCACAGGCTGAACAGGAAAACACAGGAAGACAAGCCTTCCTGCAGAAGAGGGATGCTGCCTCCTCCCCAGGAGCTCTCTCCCTGGTCTCTGGTGACTCTAGAACTAATCCAGGTCCTCTGAGAGCCTGGGTCCCTGCTCAGAATGGGGAAGGGCTGGCAGACCCCAGACTAGTGCCTAGGCTGAGGGCCTGGGTAAGGGGTCTGTTGAGCACAACCTTTAGTGAAATTAAAATAGCCAACCTGAACATCAAATGCTTTGTGCTTTAAATTGTGCCCCTGCAGGAGGGCACCCAAGATGCCCTAGTTCCCAGCACAGCTGTGGCTGGGCCACATACACCTCCATTAGGAGTGGGCAGCCCAGGCCCCCAGATAGCTTTTGCCAGCAAAGTAACCAGGGGTCTCCTGACCATGGCCATGGTCAGGTGGGCTCACCAAGGCCTAAACTAACTCCCCTTCCCCTCTCACTCTCCCTAGAAGGTGCTGGGCTGGCTGGGAAGAGCCTCTGTCTCTGGCCCTCAGCCACGATCCCTGAACCCATGCATTAGAGCTACTGTGAGCTCTTCAGGGACCAGTACCCAGGTCTCCACCAGCTCTGTCAGACACTGCAGGTGAGACTTGGCTTGGGTGGCTGCACAGGAAATGGGCTTTCCCCGAGTACCTGAGATGCTCTCAGTTCTGCCTCTTTGGCTGTTGGCACATCTTCATTCTAATCATTATGGGTGTGATTCATTCTGCTAGTGATTAGCAAGCTGTGCAACTTCTAGGACATTTTGATGATCCATGGGGACACCATGATGGAGTTTTTGAAATCAGGGTATCTGCAGAGGGTTGGAGTATCTAGTGACCCTCTGATAAACATAAATGTCATGAGTAAGAAGAAGGCAGGAATGACCCCAAAGACAGCTGAGATGGGCTTGGGGATGTCATGATAGGGGGATGAGATTGAGCTGAGATGGAAGGTAAATCTGTTTTGGAAGTGAGTGGACTGCATTCTAGGCAGGTGCAACAGGATCCTGAAAGTGTAGAAGTCAGAGGCATATGGTGTGTCCCAGAAGAATCCCTGGGGAGGCAGGACATGTTGAGAAAGGCCTTGGATGCCACATTAGGGAGATGGAATTTTAGGCTGCAGGTAAAGGATAACAGGAGAGATTACATCCCTCTGTGGTTAAGACCAAGGAAATGACCCAGGTGCAACCCAAGGGTTAGAAGAGGCCTATAGTTGGCTGGTTTTTATAAACAGGTCATCTCCTTCAGCATCCTGTGGGCTGATTTGGGTCCAAGGCTGGATGCATTCCACAGCACCCAGGGGTGCTACTAGGGGCATTGAAGCAACTGTTGCTGAGCCTGGAGCCTACCCTCACAGCTGTGGATATTCCCAAGATATTCCTGATGGCACTGGCTATTGTTCAGAGATCTCATCCTGTACCAAAGACAACCAGCCATCATATATGTGTCCCTGGGGCCATAGAATCTGGCTAGCCTGGGCCACATGGCGATGGATCTTTGGCCTTTATTCCAGGGACCTGGCACCTGGTTGAGGAGGAACCAGCTCCTCAAAGCCCACACTGAGGGGCTGCTTCAAGAATCATGCACGGGGCAATTTAGAGTGAAGAATTCCCTAGGTACCACTTGGTATAGATAAGGCCCTTGAATACTAGTGCCTTATCTATAACTTTAAAAAATATTTTGTGATGTAGTAGATTTTTTTTAACATCTTATTGGAGTATAATTGCTTTACAATGTTGTGTTAGATTTTGCTGTACAACAACGTGAATCAGTTATATGTATACACATATCCCCATATCCCCTCCCTCTTGCATCTCCCTCCCAACCTCCCTATGCCACCCCTCTAGGTGTTCACAAAACACTGAGCTGATCTCCCTGTGCTATGCAGCTGCTTCTCACTAGCTACCCATTTAACATTTGGTAGTGTATCTATGTCAGTGCTACTCTTTCACTTCGTCCCAGGTAACACTTCTCCCTCCCCATGTCCTTAAGTCCATTCTCTACTTCTGCATCTTTATTCCTGTCCTGCCCCTAGGTTCATCAGAATCTTCTTTTTTTCTTAGATTCCATATATATGTGTTAGCATATGGTATTTGTTTTTCTCTTTCTGACTTACTTCACACTGTATGACAGACTCTAGTTCCATCCACCTCACTACAAATAACTCAATTTCATTTCCTTTTATAGGTGAGTAATATTCCATTATATATATGTACCACGTCTTCTTTATCCATTCATCTGTTGATGGACACTTAGGTTGCTTCCATGTCCTGGCTACTGTAAATAGAGCTGTAATGAACATTGTGGTACATGACTTTTTGAATTATGGTTTTCCTAGGGTATATGTCCAGCAGTGGGATTGCTGGGTTGTATGGTAGTTCTATTTTTAGTTTTTTAAGGAACCTCCATACTGTTCTCCACAGTGGCTGTATCAACTTACATTCCCACCAGCACTGCAAGAGAGTTCCCTTTCCTCCGCACCCTTTCCAGCATTTATTGTCTCTAGATTTTTTGATGATGGCCATTCTGACTGGTGTGAGGTGATACCTTATTGTGGTTTTGACTTGCATTTCCCTAATGATTAGTGATGTTGAGCATCCTTTCATGTGTTTGTTGGCAATCTGTATGTCTTCTTTGGTGAAATGTCTATTTAGGTCTGCTGCCCATTTTTGGATTGGGTTGTTTGTTTTTTTGATGTTGAGCTGCATGAGCCACTTGTATATTTTGGAGATTAACCCTTTGTCAGTTGCTTCATTTGCAAATATTTTCCCCCATTCTGAGGGTTGTCTTTTTTGTCTTGTTTATGGTTTCCTTTGCTGCACAAAAGCTTTTAAGTTTCATTAGGTCCCATTTGTTTATTTTTGTTTTTATTTTCATTTCTCTAGGAGGTGGGTCAAAAAGGATCTTGCTGTGATTTATGTCATAGCTTGTTCTGCCTATGTTTTCCTCTAAGAGTTTTATAGTGTTTGGCCTTACATTTAGGTATTTAATCCTTTTTGAGTTTATTTCTGTGTATGGTGTTAGGGAGTGTTCTAATTTCATTCTTTTACATGTAGCTGTCCAGTTTTTCCAGCATCACTTATGGAAGAGGCTGTCTTTTCTCCACTGTATATTCTTGCCTCCTTTGTAATAGATTAGGTGACCATAGGTTTGTGGGTTTATCTCTGGGCTTTCTCTCCTGCTCCATTGATATATATTTCCGTTTTTGTGCCAGTACCATACTGTCTTGATTACTGTAGCTTTGTAGTATAGTCTGAAGTCAGGGAGCCTGATTCCTCCAGCTCCGTTTTTTTTTTCCTCAAGATTGCTTTGGCTATTCGGGGTCTTTTGTATTCCCATACAAATTGTGAAATTTTTTGTTCTAATTCTGTGAAAAATACCATGGGTAGTTTGATAGGGATTGCACTGAACCTGTAGATGGCTTTGGGTAGTATAGTCATTTTCACAATGTTGATTCTTCCAATCCAATAACATCATATATCTCTCCATCTGTTTGTATCATCTTTAATTTCTTTCATCAGTGTCTTATAGTTTTCTGAGTAGAGGTCTTTTACCTCCTTAGGTAGGTTTATTCCTAGGTATTTTATTCTTTTTGTTGCAATGGTAAAAGGGAGTGTTTCCTTAATTTCTCTTTCAGATTTTTCATTGTTAGGAATAGGAATGCAAGAGATTTCTGTGCATTAATTTTGTATCCTGCTACTTTACCAAATTCATTGATTAGCTCTAGTAGTTTTCTGGTAGCATCTTTAGGAATCTCTATGTATAGTATCATGTCATCTGCAAAGAGTTACAGTTTTACGTCTTCTTTTCTGATTTGGATTCCTTTTATTTCTTTTTCTTCTCTGATTGCTGTGGCTAAAACTTCCAAAACTAATTTAATAATAGCCATGAGAGTGGGCTGATCTTAGGAGATCTCCTGATCTTAGGAGAAATGGTTTCAATTTTTCACCATTGAGAATGATGTTGGCTGTGGGTTTTGTCATATATGGCCTTTTTATGTTGAGGTAGATTCCCTCTGTGCCCACTTTCTTGAGAGTTTTTATCAAAATGAGTGTTGAATTTTGTCAAAAGCTTTTTCTGCATCTATTGAGTTTATCATATAGTTGTTATCCTTCAGTTTGTTAATATGATGTATCAGATTGGTTGATTTGTGTATATTGAAGAATCCTTGCATTCCTGGGATAAACCCCAGATGATCATGGTGTATGATCCTTTTAAAGTGCTGTTGGATTCTGTTTGCTAGTATTTTGTTGAGGATTTTTGCATCTATGTTCATCAGTGACATTGGCCTTTAGTTTTCTTTTTCTGTGACACCTTCTTCTTGGATTGATCCCTTGATCATTATGTAGTGCCCTTCCTTATCACTTGTAAGAGTCTTTATTTTAAAGTCTATTTTGTCTGATATGAGAATTGTTACTCCA
>NC_041224.1:74626714-74627556 GCF_002837175.3 Physeter macrocephalus
TGCCTAGAGAATTTCCTTTAGCATTTGTTGTAAAGCTGGTTTGGTGATGCTGAATTCTTTTAACTTTTCCTTACCTGTAAAGTTTTAATTTCTCCATTGAACCTGAATGAGATCCCTGCTGAGTAATCTTGGTTGTAGTTTTTCACCTTTCATTACTTTAAATATGTTCTGCCACTCCCTTCTGGCTTGCAGAGTTTCTGCTGAAAGATCAGCTGTTAACCTTATGGGGTTTCCCTTGTATGTTATTTGTTGCTTTTCCCCTGTTGCTTTTAATATTTTTTCTTTGAATTTAACTGTTGATAGTTTGATTAATATTTGTCTTGACATGCTTCTCCTTGCATTTATACTGTATGGGACTCTCTGTGCTTCCTGGACTTGATTGACTATTTCCTTTCCCATGTTAGGGAAGTTTTCAACTCTAATCTCTTCAAATATTTTCTCTGTCCCTTTCTTTTTGTCTCCTTCTTCTGGGACCCCTGTAATTCGAATGTTGGTGTGTTTAATGTTGTCCCAGTGGTCTCTGAGACTGTCCTCAATTCTTTTCATTCTTTTCTCTTTATTCTGCTCTGTGGCAGTTATTTCCACTATTTTATCTTCCAGGTCACTGATCCATTCTTCTGCTTCAGTTATTCTGCTATTGATTCCTCCTAGAGAATTTTTAATTTCATTTATTGTGTTGTTCATCATTGTTTGCTTGCTTTTTACTTCTGCGAGGTCCTTGTTAAACGTTTCTTGTATTTTCTCCATTCTATTTCCAAGATTTTGGATCATCTTTACTATCATTACTCTGAATTCTTTTTCAGGTAGACTGCCTGTTTCCTCTTCATTTGTTTGGTCTGGTG
>NC_041224.1:74627739-74641287 GCF_002837175.3 Physeter macrocephalus
GCTCCTTCATCTGCTGCATATTTCTCTGTCTTCTCATTTTGTTTAACTTACTGTGTTTGGGGTCTCCTTTTCTCAGACTGCAGGTTTGTAGTTCCCGTTATTTTTGGTGTCTGGCCCCTGTGGGTGAGGTTGGTGCAGTGGCTTGTGTAGGCTTCCTGGTGGAGGGGACTGGTGCCTGTGTTCTGGTGGGTGGGGCTGTATCTTGTCCTTCTGGTGGGCAGGGCCATGTCCGGTGGTGTGTTTTGGAGTGTCAGTGAACTTAGTATGTCTTTAGGCAGCCTGTCTCCTAGTGGGTGAGGTTGTGTTCCTGTCTTGCTAGTTGTTTGGCATGGGGCTTCCAGCACTGGAGCTTGCTGGCCGTTGGGTGGAGCTGGGTCTTAGTGTTGAGACGGAGATCTTTGGGAGAGGTCTCGCTGATTTATATTACATGGGGCCGGGAGGTCTCTGGTGGTCCAACATCCTGGATTCAGCTCTCCCACCTCGGAGGCTCAGGAGCAACACCCAGCCGGAGCACCAAGACCCTGTCAGCCACACGGCTCAGAAGGAAAGGAAGAAAGGTTAAGGAAAAAAAAAAAGGAAAGACAAAACTCTAGGACAAATGGTAAAAGTAAACCTATACAGACAATATCACACCAAGAAGCATACACACACACACTTACAAAAAGAGAAAGAGGAAAAAAAGTATATATATATATGTATATATATATATAAAGGAAGAAAACAACAAAACCAATAAACAAATCCACCAGTGATAATAAGTTCTAAATACTAAACTAAGTTAAACATAAAAACAGAAAAAAATTAGATGCAGAAAGCAAACCCCAAGTCTACAGTTGCTCCTAAAGTCCACTGCCTCAATTTTGGGAACATTCATTGTCTATTCAGGTATTCTTCAGATGCAGGATTTATCAAGTTGATTGTGGGCATTTAATCTGCTGCTCCTGAGGCTGCATGGAGAGATTTCCCTTTCTCTTCTTTGTTCACACAGCTCCTGGGTTTCAGCTTCAGGAGTATTTTCCCCACCCAGACAGGAGGGGATTAAAGCAGCAGCTGATCAGTGCTCTCTTGCTCAGTCAGGCAGGGTGGAAGGAGGGGTACAGTTGTCATAATTGGAATGTGGGGCGAGCCCGCAGTGGCAGAGGCTGGCATAACATTGCAACAGCCTAGGTGCGCTGCGTGTTCTCCCGGGGAAGTTGTCCCTGGATCACGGGACCCTGGCAGTGGCATGCTGCATAGGCTCCCGGGGGTGTGTGGATACCTGCGCTTGCACACAGGATTCTTGGTGGCAGCGGCTGCAGTGTTAGTGGTTCATGCCCGCCTCTGGTATCCGAGCTGATAGCTGTGGCTCATGCCTGTCTCTGGAGCTCGCTTGGGTGGTGCTCTGCCTTCTGTGGGCACACTGGGAAAGAATCCCCTCTCCTCATGCACCCCAAAACAAAGGTCTCTTGCCTCTCCAGCCGCTCCAGACTTTTTCCCGGACTCTCTCCTGGCTAGCTGTGGCATACTAGCCCCCTTCAGGTTGTGTTCACCCAGCCAACCCCAGTCCTCTTCCTGGGGTCTGACCACTGAAGCCTGAGCCTCAGCTCCCAGCCACGACCTGTGTCCCGGTGGGTGAGCAGACAAGCGTCTCAGGCTGGTGAGTGATGGTTGGCACCGATCCTCTGTGCGGGAATCTCGCTGCTCTGCCCTCTTGCTGCACTCTCCTTCGTGGCTCTGAAGCTTCCCTCCTGCCCACCTCCCATCTCCGCCAGTGAAGGGGCTTCCTAGTGTGTGGAAACTTTTCCTCCTTCACAGCTCCCTCCCAGAGGTGTGGGTCCCATCCCTATTCTTTGTTTCTGTTTTTTCTTTTTTCTTTTGCCCTACCCAAGTACATGGGGATTTTCTTGCCTTCTGGGAAGTCTGAGGACTTCTGCCAGCGTAGTAGGTGTTCTGTAGGAGTTGTTCCACATGTAGACGTATTTTTGATGTATTTATGGGGAGGAAGGTGATCCATGTCTTACTCTTCTGCCATCTTGAAGGTCTCGGTGGATTATTTTTGTGAGAGGAGTTTTGGAAAGTCCTGGTTAGAAGGAAAGAAAAAATGAAAGAAGGGAGGAAGGAAGGGAAGGAGGGAGGGAGAGAGAAAATGAGAGAAGAAAAAGAAAGAAAGAGAAAGAGAGAGAGAGGGAGGGAGGGAGGGAGGGAGGAAGGAAGGAAGGACAAGTTTAAAACTGTCTCCAGTGGGACTTCCCTGGTGGTGCAGTGGTTAAGAGTCCGCCTGCCAGTGCAGGGGACAGGGATTCGAGCCCTGGTCCGGGAGGATCCCACATGCCGTGGAGCAACTGGGTACGTGCGCCACAACTACTGAGCCTGCTGTCTGGAGCCTGCAAGCCACAACTACTGAACCCATGTGCCACAACTACTGAAGACTGCATGCCTAGAGCCTGTGCTCCATGACAAGAGAAGCCACTGTAATGAGAAGCCTGCGTACTGCAGTGAAGAGTAGCCCCTGCTTGCAGCAACTAGAGAAAACCCATGTGCAGGAATGAAGACTCAATGCAGCCAAAAAAATTAATTAAATTTATAACAAACAAACAAACAAACAAAAACTCTCTCCAAGCCTCCTCGGATGCTGGTGTGTTATCACTGTGATTTCCAACGTGCTTTTCAGCAGGTGGTTGGACTCTTCTTGCTATTTCATGAAGCAATAGGTCCTGTGTTGTTACCACCAATACTATTTTCTGGGACTAAGGCAACTAGTGTCTTGACTCCTGACTTCCTCTGGCTGAAAGCACTGTAACAATTTCTAAAAATTGCATAAGCAATGTCACAATGTGTCATGAAGATAATAAGTGACTTAAACATTTTTGTCATTGTCATAATGACATTTGTTCAGTAAACACTGAAAGAAGGAAAAAAAGCAACCATAATACCAGTATTCCCATACCACTGTTTCCATTTTTCTATGCTTCCATTTTGTGCTTTTCCTCATTGTGACCTCAAACTGATACACCATGTTTACTTTACTATCTATTGTTGCTAGACATTTACATGGTTTCCAGTTTTGCCTGGCATAGATAACATTCCAGTGAACCTCTCCCTGCATGTGACTTTTAAAAAAAATTTGGAGTATTTCCTTATGATGAACTTCTTAGACTGGAGTCACTGGGTAAAGCAGAAGAGGCATTTTTAGGGCTTCTTAAGCACAATGCTGAGTGGCCTCTACCCAGCATACAGCACTGAGGACCGTCTTCTTCCTATAATATTTTATTCAAGAATTGTATCCCAAACTTGATTCACACCAGCAGGCGGGCCCCGCACAACTCTGGTACAGATGCTCTAGAAAGGTACTTTGGAGTCCAGCAGGTTCTGGAATGGACCCAACCATAAGGCAGTGTGCACCCCTCACTGGGAAGGGGACGGCTGGCTATCTTCACTCCAGTGACTGCCAGGCATCTCAAACTCAACTTGTCCCAATCAGAGGGAACCATCTCCTCACCCAGAGTCTGCTCAGACTCCAGTAGTTCCAGCATTCAACCTGGAAGTTAGCTTCTCAATCACCCCACCAACACCCCAACATACATGCACCCAAATCCCTCACCAAGACCTTGCAAATGTGTCTTCTATTTCCATATATGCATTTTACTATATGCATGTTTTACCTCAATTTAACAAAAAGGTCATTTAAAAAAACCCAGTCTGAATCCACCCCAACTTTCAACTCCAACCAATAGTTTGGTTCAGGCCCTGATCTAGAAGCCTTCAGCACCTGGCCTTCTGCCTCCAGCCAGACCTCGATTTCAGAGTCATCTGGGTGCTTTTAAACAAGCACACTCCTGTGTCACTCTGGGTCTGAGAGCCGGGCCTGGGGACTGACATCTTGGCCTCGCTCCCCAGGTGATCTGTGTGCAGAATGATGGTGACAGCAAGCACTTCAAGAGGACGTCCACATGCCCTGGTGTGGCCTGACTTCCAGCAACTAGTTGCTCATTTTCCACTAGTTATTTCTTACATTTTACTCTCTAGTAACACCAAAGAGCTTGTAATCCCTCCCACATCAACACACACACACACACGCATGTGCAGGGTGCTCTAAATCAGCCATACCTCTGTGCCTTTCTCCGCCCAGTCTGTGCCCCTGCCAGGCCCCTCCCTCTGTCCAACTCACTAACTCCCCCAGAGAGGATACTGTCCTTTGTCAGCTCATGCAGGCTCTTGCTGGAGTGGTTCCATTCTTTCAGCACTCACTAGCTGGGACCAACCTCTTTTGGGAGAATGGATGGGAGAGAAGCATTGTGGGTAACAGGAAACCCCACATCAGAATTTAAAATGGAGGCAGGATAACTTACCACACTCATCATGTGTAAATGTGTGTGTGTGTGTGTGTGTGTGTGTGTGTGTGTGTGTGTGTATGGAGAGAGAGAGAGAGAGGAGAAAAGGGGTCAAGTTTTCAGAACAAATAAACGCCATCCTTATCTGACAAAGTATTTTTTCTGATTTGTGAATTGATATATAAATATGAAAAGTTTCATAAAGGCACCAAATTAAAGTATGGTTTGTTATTCAGTCAACAAAAACACACAAATAATAATATGACATGAACAAAAACTGGAAATATTGCAAGGAATGCAGGGGATATTTGAAGGTTTGAAGTGGGAAACTTACCCCCGGCCCTCACAGCTGGACAGGCTGAAATTCTCTTTTCTTCAGAATTAGAGTGTGGGTCATGGGGATGCTGATGAACTCCATAATGACAGCCCGTGAGAGGATGGGCTTAGAGAGGGGCAGGATCCCACCGTGGGGTGCACACCCCTTTTCTCCCTTCATCCTTCCAAGACAGCACCAGGCTACATACCCCGCAGCTGCCCCAGCAGGATTCATTACTTAGAAGGGAAAATGCCCCAGCGAGTTCACCCAAGTGGGAATTGCTCCAAATATGGTATCCACGTCAGGTGCTGTGCAGGAACCCTAAGGGCCAGAAGCACTTACTTGTAAAATAGATTAGATTGGGCAATCCACAGGCTTCCAGGGATCTTGTTTAGAATTCTGCAGACACCTGGGGGCGTCAGTCTGGGCCTTAAGCAGGCTATGACCCAGGCTCCCTTCTGCCTCTTCCCAGAAGGCCTGGGAGGCTCCACTTCCTCCACATCTGCCTTGCCAGGGACTCTTGAAGACAATAGAATCTGTCACAGAGTGACTTGTCCAGAGCTGCAGAGGTAGAGGTGGAAGGAAGGGAGGGAAGGTAGGTCTGGGGCCCTGCAGCCAGATCAATGCTTCCTGAATGGACCCTGGCAGGAAGGTGAGGGCCTGGGATCCCAGTCGGGGACGGGGGAAAGGGGAGTAGAGGGCAGCTTGTTGTAAAGACTTGTTGGACGCCCCCCCACCCATGAGGCCCCTTTGCTCCACAGCAGAAGGCCCTGGAGCCACTGTGATAATCCTGTACAAGACCAATGTCCCCAGGCCCCCTCCTGCTCTAATTTTTCCCTCCAGGCTCCCTCTCTGCCCAGACCCCTGTGGTCCAGCCTCCTTTCTCTCTGGCCCTCCTTACTGCCCATATGACTTTTGAGCAGATCACCACCTTTTATTTTCCAACTGCCCTTGTCTGGCCTCTACAAACCCACTGTCTCCAGATTCAGCTGACACCCCCACCCTTTTTCTGTAGCCCCCCACCTCTTCCTGGAATGATGGCCAGCCTGCCACTCAGGCCCCCAGCCCTTTGCCTCTCTCTCTACCATCTCACGCCATGGCTCTGAATAAATGACTCTTGAATTTGTTTTATCCCACTGAATTCTCCCAACAGCCTTGAAGATCTCCAGATGACAAACCTGAGCCACCAAGAGTGTTGATGACATGCCCACGGTCACCAGAACAAAGATGGAGCTGGTTCTGCAGTGAGATGCTCACTCCACATTGCGTCCTCCCCCCGGTGACCTGGCCTCCCCTCCCCTAATATATTTGGACCCCAAGGCATGGGCACAAAGGGACACCCACAAAAGATATGCGAAAATATTTACAAATTGTAACTTACACTATTTCTAATATTTTTTCCCCTCTTACCTTATATTTTTGCAATGACATGAAAGGGCTGGTTCAAATTAAGAATTTTACCGCATTATAAGTTCTGCAGGAGAATGTGGTGGTGAGGAGAGCCCTGCTGCCCAGCTCTAGCCTGTCCTGCTCTCCTTATACCCCAGGTTCCACCTGACACTGTGAGCAGCCCCGAGTCTATAGGATCAGGATCAGTCCAGCTCCTGTGTGTGCCCTGAGCATACACCATCAGTGGTGTGGCCTCCCTAGAGAGGACGGGCCAGCAAGAGGCTTGTGCAGACCCTTGATAGTTGGATGGGGATTCTGGGCCCTGGGGTCTGGGCTTTAGGTGGGCTTCCCCCCCGGGACCTATACACTTTTGTCCCAACTGGAAGAAGGTCTGAGCAGTCCCCACGAACAGGGCACAGTGGGCTTCTCTTCCAGGACAGGCCTGGCTGTCCCCACATTGCCTTTAGTCCCTACTGCAGGTCACTGATGGTTGGCTGGAGCCTGGAATATAAACAAACATCCCAGGGGCCTCCTCTGAATTGGCTCAGTTCCCTGGAACTCACAGAGAGTTAAAACATAAAACGGAAGCAATATTGTAACAAATTCAGTGAAGACTTTAAAAAATTGTCATCAAAAAATCTTAAAAAAAAGTTATGTCATGAATATTTTCCTTCCTAGTGTCAGAGGAGGAGAGGCCTTGAGAAGGCCAGGGAGGAGGTTCCGTGCCCAGCCTCCAAGCTGTTTCCTCCAGTCATGCTGCCCCAGCAGGGACCCAGTATTTCCAAAGGGGGCAGAGTCAGAAAAAGCAGCACGATAGGCTCATGGCTCCTGAGTCTGGTTCTGGCACAAGTCTGATGTGTACCGAGGGAAGGGAGTTCTGATGTTGAGATGTCAGACCAAGTGTCTGCAAATGGACAATGACAATGTCATTTGGCTAATATTGATATTTAGCAAATTAGCCAGCTGGCAATTGACATTAAGTGATGAGACTGGTCTTGAAAAATAGCCATGTGCTAAAGTGTAGTCAGCCAATCAGAAGACAATCAACTTCCTGAATACTTTTTGGCCCATGTTGAAGATATGAAGGAGTGAGAGTAAAGCAACACTGGGGAGGGGTTGTGGTGGGGTGAGGGTGGTGGGAGGAGGGGTGGAGGTGGTGGGGGATGGGGCATTGGGGGTACAGTAATATTAGCCACTTTTTTAAAACACATTTATTGGAGTATAATTGCTTTACGATGGTGTGTTAGTTTCTGCTTTATAACAAAGTGAATCAGTTATACATATACATATGTCCCCATATCTCTTCCCTCTTGCATCTCCCTCCCTCCCACCCTCCCTAATATTAGCCACTTTTGATCGAGTACTTCTTGAGTGCCAGGAAATGTGTGAATTGCTTCTCACACATATGGTAATGAAGGGGAGAAAGGTTGTCCCCTGCACTGAGTTGAATGGTGGCTCCCCAAATATATGTCCACATCCAAATCCCTAGAAACCTGTGAGTGTTGTCTTATTTGGGATAAAGGTCTTCGTAGATGTAATTAAGTTAAGGATCTTGAGATGAAATCATCCTGGATTACCTGGAAGGGCCCTAAATCAATGACAGGTGTCCATATAAGAGACAGAAAAGGAGACCCAGACACACAGAAGAGAAGCTCACATGGTCATAGAGGCAGAGATGGGGGCCATGGAGCCACCAGAACTGGAAGAGGCCAGGAACAAGATCTCCCCTAGACCCTCCAGAGGTGAACATGGCCCTGCAACCCCTCAAGTTGGGACTTCTGGCTCCAGAACTGACAGAATAAATTCCTGCTGTTTTAAGCTATCCAGTTTGTAGCCATTATTGTGGCAGCCCCAGGAAATTAATACAGTCCTTGAAAATTGTATTATTAAAATCTGCAAACCAGGTGTGGGTGATTAAATTGACGTGAACTCCAGCTTTGTCTATCAGTTTGAGATCAGCCATTTCAGCTGGAGGAGGCAATATGGGGGAAGGATGATGAGTTAGGAGGAGGAGGTGAAGGTTTGGTGGAAGGAGCAGCAGCCTGCGAGACATGGTTGCAGGTCTGAAGATCTGTGAGAGATTTCCCAAATGTTTGACTGGAATTTCATTTATTTCTAGCTATTTGCAAATTGTCCTGAAAACCTCCCACCTCTCTCTCTCTCTCTTCATCACACACTCACACACATTTATTCAATGTGACCAATTGCTTACACATCAGTGCCCACCAACACATTAACTGTGCTGCTAGGCTAACTTGATTTAGTGTAAACCTTAAAGTAAAACTTTTCCCATCTCTGTGACAAACTTATTAATGTCGATCACCATTTGCAACTAATTGTCTTTGTGAATCAGAATTTCCTTAATAGTCTATATAACCTGAAAAAAAACCCCTAAAAAACCATCAACAATAACCTTCAATTTTTAACTGCATCCAGGCCCAAAGCCATGTCATACTTTAAGAAACACAATGCATTTGGTAATTTCCAATTTTATTTACATCTTTCCAAGACATTTAAGTATTTGGTCCATAGTGATTTTGGCTCAAATTTCCACAAGCATTCTCACTTGCTAACACTCTGAGATACCAGGGAAACTCTTGCTTTCCCAGTTCCTCATGGCCCCACTTCAGTCCCTTCCCCATCTCTCCCCTCACTGTGAACTCCGGCCACATCAAGGTCCCCTGACAAGTGGCATCCTCTGTGGAGCACATCCTCCCACCCTCATTGCTTTTTTTTCTTCTATTTTGAAAATCTACCTTCTTGGATTTGGCCCTTGTGTGAGAGTTGGGGAGCATGAAGGTTGTGCAACCCCTGAGGGGTTAATAATTTTCATCCTGTCTCATCACAGTTACACATCTAAATACATAAAAATACATTTATACCTAGAAACCACTGCTTTTGTCTGTTGTATATATTATTGTTATATATCATATTTCATTTAAGGGGGAGGGTCAGTACCAAACACAAACTTGGAAGGAGGAAGTGGAGGGAGTGAGTACTTGTCTGGTCCAAGGGGGTGAAGCTTGATTGGTCCCCAACCTTCTCGGGGTTTTATGATAACCTTTGTCTGGAGGCAGGACCCCTCACGACTCCCTACCCCTGGGCTCACAGCACACATGCACACCAGGCGCCATTCCTATTACTTGGCTTTCTGGGAATTCCAGCCAGAAATCCTTCTGCGGAATCAATTAATTTCAACCCCTTGAAAAGAGCACCCCTCAGTGTGAAGGAATCATTTGGCAGTTCTGAATTTAATCACATGAGTTGGCTTCCCCAAGTCATCCAGCTGTGACATATGAACACGATGCTGGGCCAGCCAAGAACATGGGACATTTCTGTGGAATGCTACTCTAGGGCTTCCTGGTGAAAACAGAAAGTGTCACCGCCCCTTGCTGACTTTCATCAAAGTGGAATCAGATGATAGACAACAAACATTAGTTGGTCAAGAGTGTGATACTTTGGCACAAGCCACCTGGCTTCAGGCAAACCACCAACCAGCCAGTCTCTGGCAGGAGGGTCTGTCAGCTACCCTCAGGGGAGGGGACCCACCTAGTGAGGGTCAAAGGTGGTGGCAGTTGATCCTTTAGGGGTTTGTGTGGTAAGGGGTGCTCTCCAGGAGAGACTTTGCCCATGAGGAAATGTACCTTATCACCCAAGCCCGAATGTCACAGCTCTTCTCTCAGGATGCCTGGTTGCCCCCTGGAGTATCTGTCTGATCTTTGGAGTGTGTCTTAAGGGATACTTTCTGGTGTATCTGGAGCTTTAAAAGAGTTTCCACATCTAGGCATCTGAGAATGGGGTGGCGGAGGCCACCTCAGAGGAGGGTTTTTCCCTTTGAAGCTTGGATGCCTGCTGGTCTTATCTCAAACCAGCTCTGGTAGGGAGATGTGTGCCACTCCATCAGGGACTGCTATTTGATTCTGGGTATTGAGGGAGAGAGTCCTGAGCTTGTATACAAGGCTACTCTGCAGGCACAGATTCTGGAAATAAAGCCAGAATACGGATGGATAACCCCGGCCTTCTGGATTATAATAGGAAAATACTACATGTTTTCAAAAGGTTGGGATATCTGCACATCCTCTTCTACTTTTATGATAACTACAGTGTTGGTTTACTGAAACCTTGAAAGGGAGCCACCCTTGTAAGTACATGTGCTAAGGGGTGGAGTGTTGCCATGTTGCCACTTGCTCACTGGGTTTTGATATTTGTTGGCAACCCCAAAAGGGATTGAAAGTGAAGCTGCCTTTAATTTGGAATTGATTGAGCATGTCTCCTCAGTTCCTATTAGCATGTGGGGCTTTGAAAAGAGCTTAATTCCTTAATGCTGGCCAAGAAATCAATATCCTAATTAGTGTTCAAAGCAGACAGCCCTTTCCAAGCAAAACCTCCTGTTCTGGCATAATTGGCCTGGATTTTTAATTTCAAACCTCTTTTGTAAAATAATGGCAGGGCATGCTTTAAATTTATCAGAGGATCTTTCAAATGTTCAAACATAATTTGTGGGGTTGGGGAATATCACTCTGGAGTCCAGCTTCTCTGTGTCCTACTGGGGAGAATGTTCTGGGCTTTATGGTTTGAAGATGATGGCTCCAGGAGTTATTAAGTGCCAGGCACTGACATAGTGCTGGGAATACAATGGTGAAGCAAAAGAGAAAAAGTTCCATCTCTGGTGGAGTTTATAGTCTAAGGGGGGACAGATACGGTGAGAGGCCCACAGGAATAAATGCACAGTGGCACCAGTGGTAGGAGACAGGCATGGTGTTGGACAGCTTATCCTGGAGACTTGGAGGAGTGACAACTGAGTTCTGGAAGATAGGTAGGTGGGGAGGGGGGAGGTGTGTCCAAGGCACAGGAAGGTCGGTGTGGCTGGAGCAGAGATGAGCTATCAGTGCAGGCGGTGCTGAGAACCGATGTCTTCGCCAAGAAAGAGAAATGCAGCCCCAGGAGTCCAGGAGCTGGCCTGGCCCCTGGAGTGTTGGTGGGAGCTGGCCTGTTGCTCCCAGCTTGGTCCAGGTGTCCCGCAGACACAAACAACCTCATGGGGCACCAACACCAGGCGAAATGTCCCCGAGGCCATGATGAAGTGTAACAGACTGAGACCACTTGAAAATCTTGTCTAAGCATAGACACAAAGTTGAGCTGTAAACCACAGAACAGCACACGTCCTTCTCTCTGGGTTCAAATCAGCGACTGCTGCTTCCTCACCTCCATCTAGGCTGCACCCCTGCACACAGCATTTATCATTTCTTAGACACCTAGTTGCAGAATTGTTCCCGCTTCCTGACAACCCCCATCTAGAGCAGAGTCCCACTTCCTTGGACACCCGAAGTCCTGACACGAGCCAAGCCCTCAGCCCTTTCCACATCCTCTGCCCAGATGTCCTCGGTCGTCCCAGGTGTCTGCCTCTCTCTCTGTGTTGGGTGATGCATCACCTGTTCCTGGCGGTGTTCACAGGAAACCCAGAGCAAAGGGAGGGGTGTCATTGGTGTTTTCTCTCCCCTCCCCCCGAACTTGCTCAGGCCCTGAGTTCCTGGTCCAAGAGCAGAGAGGGAGAAGAGGGCAGGGCAGCCACGAAGATATTGCTTGGACGTACCACCATTGTGATCTCACATGCGCAGCATTTTTTAAAGGACTCTTTTTTCTGGGCACTGAGTTCTTCAGGGACCCCACCCCACATTCACTGGGGAAGGCTCTGCTGAGGGCTATTGACCTGGGTGAGCACATTTCCAGAGGGCTGGAACCTCCAGCTTTTCTCTAGCATTTTGGCCTACGGTACTTAACTTTTGGAGTGGCTTTGGAGTGCAGTCTGTGCTTGACCTCACTCTGCCATCAGAGCAGCGTGCTGGTCCAACCACGTGGACACTGACTCACTTTATGCTCTACATTGCAGGGGGACAATAAGAAGATTCTAATGGGTCCTCTCAGGGCTCTGCTCATGAGATTTGAGGTGAAGGGTGAAGCACCCTCTGCTCTTCTTCCCCTTTGGGGAGTAGGGAGAAGACTCAAAGGACATCAGTGGCTCTTTCCAAAATTCTGCTCTACATCCCAGCTACCCCTGATACTTTACAACCGCAGTGTGGGTGAGTTTAGGTGCCTTCAGAGCTTCAGCTGAAATGTAGAATCTATGTGCTTCAGAGGAAATGTGTGCAAAATTCAGATGGACTGGGCTCTCAGCACTTCAACCAAGAGCTGTTCCAGCTGGAGCAGGCCAGTTCTGGGCAGTCTGGGAACAGGAGGAGGGGCCCCCAGAACACTTCCTGATCCCACTTTCTGCCCTTGTGCCTCAGCAATACCCTGCCCTGGAATGAATAAGCTTGCATCCCATAAATACTTATCTCAGGGCAGCTGCCAATTCTGGCCCCACTCCTGAGGACCAGAGGGTTTGCATCTGTCTCACTTCCCTTGGCACTGAGGCCTGTGGCCATCAGGGTGGAGCCGAGCTCCAGAGCCAGCCTTGGTGGTGTGACCCAGCTGAGCCAGGCGCCTTGGTCCATGCCAGACAGCTTCCCCTGGTGAGGAGAGACTGCGACAGCCACCCACACCTTCAGAGCCTGTGTCAGCCCCAGTGCAAGTCGAGTGGACCCTGGCTGTCCTCTTGAGAAGCGTGACCATTTAGTCTGAGGGGACACTGGCGTCCTGACCCAAGAGTGGCTAAGTTTTCCAGCTGCCCAGCTGCTCTCTCTGCCCAGCAGGGTAAGCCACGCCAAGTCCCAGCTGAGGGAGAGTGTGCAGTTTCTGATGACATCCTCTTAGAAAAGGTCTTCGCACAGCTAGGGACCCGCATGGCTGGGAGAAAGAGGCTAGTTTTCTTCTTGGAAGTTCAGGCCAAATCAGGTTTATTGAATCATTTCCCTGAATCCCAAGAGAAAGACCCTTTGCCTTCAGGCCTGAATGTAGGATTCCTGTTCTCATGTGGATTCTCTTCCAGCAGAATTTGGAGAGACGCCTGGACTTGGAGCCTACCACTCCTTGTGTGATCACAGGCAAGCCACTCAACCTCTCTGGGCTTTGACATTCTTTCTTTATTTCTTTTTTTTTTTACTTTATTTTTTAATTGAAGTATAGTTAATTTACATTGTTGTGTTAGTTTCAAATGTATAGCAAAGTGATTCAGTTATACATATACATACACACATATTCTTTTTCAGATTCTTTTACATTATAGGCTCAAGATATTGAGTATATCAAGATATATACTCAGGATATTGAGTATAGTTCCCTGTGCTATACAGTACGTCCTTGTTGTTTACCCCACACCTTTGGTAACGATAAGGTGGTTTTCTATGTCTGTGAGTATATTTGTTTTGTAAATAAGTTCATTTGTGTAATTTTTTTAGATTGGACAAATAAGAGATATCATATGATATTTGTCTTTTTCTGTCTGACTTATTTCACTTAATATGATAATCTCTACATCCATCCACGCAAATGGCATTATTTCACTCTTTGTAATGGCGGGGTAGTATTCCATTGTGTGTATATATATATATATATATATACACACACACACACACACACACACACACCAGCACA
>NC_041224.1:74641692-74646425 GCF_002837175.3 Physeter macrocephalus
TGTGTGTGTGTGATTGTGTGTATATATATATATATATATACACACACACACACACACACAACACAGCTTCTTTATCCATTCATCTGTTGATGGACATTTAGGTTGCTTCCATGTCTTGGGTATTGTAAATAGTGCTGCTATGAACATTGGGGTGCATGTATCTTTTTGCATTAGAGTTTCCTCTGGATACACGCCCAGGAGTGGGATTGTAGCATCACATGGTAACTCTATTTTTAGTTTTTTAAGGAGTATGGAGATACTGTTCTCCATAGTGGTCGCACCAATTTACATTCTCAGCAACAGTCCATGAGGGTTCCCTTTTCTCCACACCATCTCCAGCATTTATTATTTGTAGACTTTTTAGTAATGGCCATTCTGACTGGTGTGAGGTGATACCTCATTGTAGTTTTGATTTGTATTTATCTAATAATTAGCGATATTGAGCATCCTTTCATGTGCCTGTTTGTATGTATTCTTTGGAGAAATGTACACTTAGGTCTTCTGCCCATTTCTTGACTGGGTTGCTTATTTTTTAATATTAAGCTGAATGAGCTGTTTTTATATTTTGGAAATTAATTTCTTGTTGGTAGCATCATTGGCAAATATTTTCTCCTGGTCCATAGATTGTGTTTTCGTTTTGTTCATGGTTTCCTTTGCTGTGCAAAAGCTTTTAAGTTTAATGAGGTCCCATTTGTTTTATTTTTATTTCCATTACTCTAGGAGACAGATTCAGAAAAATATTGCTGCGATTTATGTCACAGAGTGTTCTGTGGGCTTCAGTTTTCTTGTTTGCACAATACGCAACAGGAAGAAACGTGGGGTCTGAGGAAGACAGCGCAGCCCCCTGAGGGTGGGTGAGGGCTGGGGAGATAGCTGCCTATGCCCAGTGCCACAGTGGGCACTTGGGAGTTAAAAGAAGGTGGTAATCCCTGGTTGGTTTGCCCCATCTAGATGCTCAGGACTAATGAGTGGAAGGAACCTCCAGCCAGGCCTCTGCTGACTTGATTATTTTGAAATAAGGGAGGCTGGAATTCTGCCATAATTATCTCCATTCCTTACAAAGAAGTCTGGAGTCATGTCTCACATAGCTGGATTAGTGCTGCTTTTTGGTCTAATGTGACAATTAATTGAATGTGTGTGACAACATGAAATCATGGCAAATGACCCCCTCCATGTTAAGATTTCTAACTTTTCAGAGAGGAGAACTACGTCACATCATGGGCAAAAAACCTGATCTTTTAGCTTCATTCCTCCATGAGAGTTGCTGATTGAACAAAATAGACAAATACCCACAGGACGCCTTGGTCTCAGGCAGGGTGTCTGGACAGCTGCAAGGGTTTCTGCCAGAATGCTGTCGACTCTGCCTAGAGCTGCCTCTTCAGGCCGTCTTTAAGTAGCGCTGAGTCCTGGAGCAGCATTTTAAAAAGCTGATTTGGTTCAGGCTTTTAAAAAATCAAAACAAAACAAACACCAACCCCCACTGTGATGAACAACAACTTTTCTCATGCTTGGGAGAACTGTGGCCAGGTTGCCCCTGGTGACAACACATTCTGGGTTGGCTGCTCCTCTGGGTCTTTGTTTCCCAGGTGCACAGTGGGGTTGGAGAAGGTCAAACTTGTTTCCGGCTGCACTTTCTGGGAGGCCATACCCATACCTCAGGGCCTCTCTCCTGCCCTTAGCACCCTGGCAGGCATTGCAGCAGGGAGAATAGAGCCATCTGTGTTGCAGGATTCCCAGGGCCTCTTGCCTGGGAGCAGATCATCTGATGGCAAACGGTGGTGGCTGCTGACCGCCCAGGGCCCTGTTTGCTGCTGATTCCTTGGCCCCCGGACCTAGGAGTGCTTGTCCAGGCTGTCCAGCCCGCTGCCCAGTCCCACCTCTACAACCACAGGGACCTGCTGTCCTACAATTTCCTGGAAACCTCCGCCCATCCATCCACTCCCAAGCAGTCTGGAGAGGAGAGCCGAGCCTAGGCTAGGAACAAGGGGCAAAGAGAAGGTCTGCTCCCCCTCCCACTTCACCTTTCCACAGTAGCAGTGATTTGCTCCCTCCCATCCTGAGGACTTGGTTGCAGTAACTCATGACTTGAGCTCCATTTATGCATCAGGCTCAGAAACACTGAGCACAGGCCAGCAAATCCAGTCCTGGAACTCAGCCAGTGTGAACAGGCAGCTCTCAGCCACCAGTGCCTTCCTTGGGCTTGGGAAGATGCAGGCCAGCTCTGCCTGGCAGGGCCTGCTCACTTTGGTTCCCTGGGCTATGGGCGCTCACGGTAAAGCTGCCCTGTAGGAGGCAGCTCCCATGGCCCTGAGCCTGGGTCATTATCTGCTAAAGAGGGGCCAGCTCTCCAAAGGGCTGGTGGCTTCTCAAGGTCCTGGCAGCATCCGTGAAAGGGAAAGGGGAGGAGGGGTGGTTGACACAACTTTCAGGACACTTTCCTTGGCCAACTGTATTGTTTCTATTGTTGCATACCAAGTCACCCCACACTTAGTAGCATACAACCAACTTCCTATACTCATAATTCTATGGTCCAGAATTTGGACAGGGCACAGCAGGCTGGCTTACCTCCACCTTGTAATGTCTGAAGCCTCAGGTGATGACTGAGGGTGACCAGACAGCTGGAATCATCTGAAGGCAACCTCCCTCTTGTTTCCCTCACATGATGCTGATTGTTGACTGGGGCCTCAGCTGGGGCTGTTGGTCAGAGAGCATACACATGGCATCTCCGTGGGGCTGGGGCTTCCTTACAACAAGGTGGCCACATCATAGTCAGACACTTACCTGGTGGCTCAGGGCTCCAGAGGTGAATGCACAGCTTCACACTGTGAGATTTGGAGGTCACACAACATCATTCCATTGGTTACAAGCAAGTCACAGCCTCCCAGATTCAAGGGAGTCGGGCATACCTGCCCCCCACCTTGATAAGAAGAATGTCAAGGCCAATTGCAGTAAAGCACAGAGATGGGAGATACTGTCGATCTTTGGAAAACACAGTGGGACACACCACTCATTGGCTTTCCTTCCCACTCTGTCCCAGCCACAGTCTAACTGAGCAGACAGCCTTGGCCAGGCCTCTCCAGTGTCTTCTTCCTTTCCTCACTTCTGTGGGGCAGGTCCTCACAGGCCCACCAGTGAGCCCGACCACATGGCATGGGGAGGTGCCTGCCTTTCACGCTGTGGCTGGGCTAAAGAGGCGCGTTCAGGATTAAGTGGAGTTCAGAGGGCCACTTGGTTCTGTGGAGGATCCCTGGCTGCCTGCACCCACCTGCCTCCCTCAGAATCCACAGCAAGTCATGTGGCTTTGGGTCTTGTGTTTCTTGGCTCTCAACCTACAGCTCTGGAATGAGGGAAGCCAAGCAGAGCCTGGGGTTCCAAGAGCCCCCAGTGGCCCCGAGATTCCTCGGTGGCTGTCATATAAGGGGGCAGGCTGTTCTTTATGGAACCATGTTTGTGGGGGTGAATTGCAGATGTGCTTCCTGCAGCCTTTGGTGGCTGAGAAGCTCTGAGACGTTTAGCTGAGAATAGTGCAAGGATTAGTAGTTCCCAGCTGTGAGGGCTGTGGAGACTTCACAGTTCCAGAAGCTGCTTGTATCGAGAGACTCTCACAGGAAAAGTTTTTGGGTTTCCAGACTTCCCCTCCACTCTTTGGACTGCTTCTGATGTGCTGCTGACCCTCACCCCGTGCAAATCCCCAGAGTGAACACAGGGCCCTACTTGGGCCTGCACCTGGGCCACATGCTAGAAATGAAAGCAAAGCATGTGAGCGCACTCACACATACAAACCCACACAACACATACCACACCCCCACACCACACACACACATGCACACCACCCCACCCCATGCATACACAGGCACCCACACACATAGCCATACCACACACCACATACACCCCCACACCTACCCACCCACACGCACACACACACACACACACACACACATCCCCACACACACACACACCAATTAAAACATTCCACAAAAACATACAGATAAGTATATATGTCAATAGGTTCCTTACTTCAAAATATCCAAACAACAGCCACTACACACACACACACACACACATCCCCACATGCATATGCACACTGACACCATACACACCCACACCACACACATACCACCCACATCCACACATACACACACACAGGAAATACTCTTCACAAGCCTGTGGCATATGCAGAAAAGCCAAGTTACATTTAAAAATTTTTCTAGAACACAAGGAATGCAAAATGTCGATTAGAAAGTTCCAAGAAGTCCAGAGAAGAAAGTTTGCCCTGACTCCCCTCCAGCTGGGCCCCCAGGCTCCTTTGGGCCTCTGCCTGCCCCAGCAGCTTCAGTGTCTGTATTTACATACATCCACACACAGCCACAAGGGTTCCTTCTTCCCCAGATGGGATCATACTTGGGAATACTTGGTAAAGTAAACTCATCAAGCCCACAAACTCTTCTCAGAGGGCCATCCATTTCTCTGCAGGCCATGGAGGCTGGGCCAGGCAGGCAGACGTGCAGGAGGGCAGGGGCTGGGTCTGTTGGAGCAGGGCGCCCTCTGGCCACGGGTCAGGGAACTTCTCCTGCCAGCCTAGTGAAATTGCAGGACACTGGAGAGACCCTCTGCAACTCCCCTCCTTTCCTGGGCTCAGGCAGGGAGAGGAGTTCTTGTATTTTGGGAAACCGCATGTCCCTTTTTTTTTTTTTTTTTTTTTTTTTTTTTAGCGGTACGTGGGCCTCTCACTG
>NC_041224.1:74646605-74654326 GCF_002837175.3 Physeter macrocephalus
TGCTGCGGTCTCTCCCGTTGTGGAGCACAGGCTCCGGACCCTCAGGCTCAGCGGCCATGGCTCACGGGCCCAGCCGCTCCGCGGCATGAGGGATCCTCCCGGACCGGGGCACGAACCCGCATCCCCTGCAACGGCAGGTGGACTCCCAACCACTGCGCCACCAGGGAAGCCCAAACCGCATGTCTTTTTGGCCAACCCCCAGGCTGCTGGCTACCATGGTTGGCCAAGTTCTTTCTCCACTGTGGGAGAGGCAGGGCCCAGCCCTGGGCCTTACCCAAGGGTGCCACTATCTCCATCCGGGGACTAAAGATGGCTGGAGAGGAGTGGCTTTCCGAGAGGAATATCTGTACCCCAACCTCCATGTTCCCCTGGCTCAGGGTTCACCCAGCTGTCTCCCCATAATGTAGGTCCTCCAAGCCCAGCTTCTGACCTTGATGTAACCCGTTCCTGAGGACCAGGAGGGGATGAAGAGGGGGATGTCCTGTCATGATTTTGTGTACAGCCTGCCCTGCTTCAAGTGATTGGAATTCCTCTCTAGGGCCTTGTTGCCTGGAGAACTGGGCCCCTCAGCTCTCTTCCCTGTATCATGGACAGCCATGGGCAGGAGCTGAAGAGGGGCATGCCCACAGCCGTGCCTCTGGGCCCGGTCTCCTCCCTGGCATGAGCGGAAGTGGACAGAAAGACAGACAGGCTCTCCCACCAGGGACTGACACCACCCTCGGCCCCAATGGTGCCAACATGAGGAAAGGTGTACAAGCTCATGCGCGAGTGTGTGTGTGTGTGTGTCTGTGTGTGTGTGTGTGAGAGAGAGAGAGAGAGAGAGAGACAGAGAGAGAGAGAGAAAGAGATAGGGGTTTTCAGCTATGTTCTGTGGATGTCACCCAAGAAGCATCAACAGGAAAGGCTCAGAGGCCTCCAGCTGTCACCTGGCCTGCGCACTGGGACCAGGGTGGGGCCTGCGGCACCTCCCCTAACCCCATCCTTGAGGGGTGTTGTCTCCTGAGGGTTTTCATGCCCATGCTGTCCTCTCCACAGCAGAAGGTCAGCCTACGAACACATCCTTACAACCTGCTGTTCCAGGCCTGTGTGAACACTGCCCAGACACACACACACACACACACACACACACACACACACACACACACACACACACTCTGCTGGGACACAGAGACCTTCCCTTTAACCTACCCCTGTTGTGAGCCTAGAACTAAGTCGCTGCCCTCTGTGAAGGAGGACACAGGACGTAAGAGCCTGAGAAGCCCACCCTGGGCCTTCCAGGCAGTCAGCAGAAGTGGGATTTGAACCTGGGTCTCCCTGCATCTCCAGACCCACTGTAGCTACCACAATGGGGAACAGAGACTCCCTTAGTCCTCAGTAACCCTGAAAGGGAAGTTTGGGACGAAAGCCCTGGGCATTGGCTTTTGGGGTTTAGAGAGGCTGACCTTAGGGCCAGGCAGAGATCCTGTTCTTGGCGACCCCTGCCCTGTGCTCAGGGGGTGGTCTTTCTGTCCTAAGGACCCCTCTAGCCTCCTCATACTGGGCTCAGTGTTTTACTGAGCACATGCCATGTGTTCTTTGTTAGTACCGGGGAGGTGGGCAGGATGGAGTGGTTGGAGGTCCCAGGAGAGGGGCTGTAGGTGCCACCCTGCCATAAGCTGGTAGAAGGAAAGAAGGCCCGGTTGGTTTTCTGACTCTCGCCCCAGCTGCTGGTCACCACATCGCACTAGTTCAACGTTCTCTTAGTTCCAATCCCTGAAAATGAAAGTGAATGAAAAGGAAACTGCTAGTTCTAAGCTTAAAGGGCAGGAGGTTGGGGGATGGGCAGACTGGCTGCTGGAAGGGGTCCAGCTCCTGGCTCTTGAGATGGCAAAGGCCCTGGGTCCCCACCCAGCAGCCTCCTGGGGAGGAACGTCACCCTCACTGAGGAGTAGGTTGAGTTTGAGCCCATTCTCTGCTCTCCAGGCTCCACTGAAGGCAGCAAACACGCAGTGTACGTTGGATCAAATTTAAGTCATTGTTATGTTGGATCAAATTTAAGCCATTGTTATAAATACAATCCAGACTAAAGGCTAATTTATTTTCACTTTTCCAGCTGCACTTGGTTTGAAGCTTCAGTGACCTGACCCAGCTATTTCAGAGATGGAGGTCTTTTCTAGTTCCTTCTGCTACATCTACCTCGTCTGCTGAAGCTTCCACCCTCCTCTTGCCCCCTTCTCCCGGCTCCCTCCTTCCCTAGTCTCACACCAGCCCTGGACTTGAAGATGAGGATCTGTTCTAGGTGGGTGGGAAAGATATCACCTTGTTCTGTGTAGCACAGAGGAAGTGAGAAGCTAGCTCCTGGTCCCTGTGTCCCTGTGCAGTGGAAACCAGGCCACCGTGCAGAGTTGTTTAGGATTCTCATAAGGGACCCGTGTGTCCTTGAAGGCCAGAAGCAAGACAAGGCTCTCCGGGGCACTCGGAGAAGCACGTCCTGTATTTGAAACATGCCCTGCCCTGCCACACCCACGTTATTTTTCTTCCCAGCTCTATTGAAGTGGGATTGACAAATAAAAATTGTACATATTTAGGTGTACAACATGATGTTTGGATACATGTGTATATTATGAAACGATTAACACAAGCTAATTAACATAGCCATCACCTCATACAGTTACCACTTTTTTTGGTGTGGTGAGAACACTTAAGATCTCTTAGCAAATTTCAAGTACACAATACATTCTTACTAACTGTAGTCACCATGCTGTACATTAGGTCTCCAGAACTTATTCATCTTTTTTTTTTTTTTTTTTTTTTGCGGTACGCGGGCCTCTCACTGTTGTGGCCTCTCCCGTTGTGGAGCACAGGCTCCGGACGCGCAGGTTCAGTGGCGATGGCTCACGGGCCCAGCTGCTCCGCGGCATGTGGGATCTCCCCGGACCGGGGCACGAACCCGTGTCCCCTGCATCGGCAGGCGGATTCTCAACCACTGCGCCACCAGAGAAGCCCCTTATTCATCTTATAACTGGAAATTTGTATCCTTTGACCAACAACTCCCCATTTCCCCTTCCCCACTCCCAGCCACCGGTTAACTACCATTCTATGCTCTGTTGCTATGAGTTTGACTTTTTTAGATTCCATAAGTAAGTGAGATCATGCAGTATTTGTCTTTCTGCATCTGGCTTATTTCTTTTATCTTTTCTTTTTATTGAAGTATAATTGCTTCACAATGTTGTGTTAGTTTCTGCTGTACAACGAAGTGAATCAGCTATATGTATACATATATCCCCTCCCTCCTGGACCTCCTTCCAGGACGCTCGCCCCCTTCCCACCGATCTAAGTCATCACAGAGCACCGAGCTGAGCTCCCTGTGCTATACAGTAGATTCCCACTAGCTATCTATTTTACACATGGTAGTGAATATATGTCTATCCTAATCTCCCAATTCGTCCCACCCTCCCCTTCCCCCTCTGTGTCCACATGTCCACTCTCTACATCTGTGTCTCTATTCCTGCCCTGGAAATAGGTTCATCTGTACCATTTTTTCTAGATTCCATATATATGCGTTAATATACAATATTTGTTTTTCTCTTTCTGACTTACTTCACTCTGTATGACAGACTCTAGGTCCATCCACATCTCTACAAATGACCCAATTTTGTTCCTTTTAAGGCTGAGTAATATTCCATTGTATATATATACCACATCTTCTTTATCCATTCATCTGTCGTTGGACATTTAGGTTGTTTCCATAACCTGGCTATTGTAAATAGTGCTGCAATGAACATTGGGGTTTGTGAGGTGATACCTCATTGTAGTTTTGATTTGCATTTCTTTCATAATTAGAGATGTTGAACATCTTTTAATGTGCCTCTTGGCCACCTGTATGTCTTCTTTGGAGAAATGTCTATTTAGGTCTTCCACCCATTTTTTTTTTTAACATTTTTATTGGAGTATAATTGCTTTACAATAGTGTGTTAGTTTCTGCTTTACAACAAAGTGAATCAGTTATACATATACATATGTTCCCATATCTTTTCCCTCTTGCGTCTCCCTCCCTCCCACCCTCCCTATCCCACCCCTCTGGGTGGTCACAAACCACCTAGCTGATCTCCCTGTGCCATGAGGCTCTTCCCACTAGCTATCCACCCTACGTTTGGAAGTGTATATATGGCCATGTCACTCTCTCACTTCGTCACAGCTTACCCTTCCCCCTCCCCATATCCTCAAGTCCATGCTCTAGTAGGTCTGTGTTTTATTCCCGTCCTACCCCTAGTCTCTTCATGAAATTTTTTTTTCTTAGATTCCATATATATGTGTTAGCATACAGTATTTGTTTTTCTCCTTCTGACTTACTTCACTCTGTATGACAGACTCCAGGTCCATCCACCTCATTACAAATAACTCAGTTTCATTGCTTTTTATGGCTGAGTAATATTCCATTGTATATATGTGCCACATCTTCTATATCCATTCATCTGTTGATGGACACTTAGGTTGCTTCCATGTCCTGGCAATTGTAAATAGAGCTGCAATGAACATTTTAGTACATGACTCTTTTTGAATTATGGTTTTCTCAGGGTATATACCCAATAGTGGGATTGCTGGGTCGTATGGTAGTTCTAGTTTTAGTTTTTTAAGGAACCTCCATACTGTTCTCCATAGTGGCTGTATCAACTTACATTCCCACCAACAGTGAAAGAGTGTTCCCTTTTCGTCACATCTTCTCCCGCATTTATTGTTTGTAGATTTTTTAATGATGGCTATTCAGTCTGGTGTGAGGTAATACCTCATTGTAGTTTTGATTTGCATTTCTCTCATAATTAGTGATGTTGAACATCTTTTAATGTGCCTCTTGGCCACTGTATGTCTTCTTTGGAGAAATGTCTATTTAGGTCTTCCACCCATTTTTTGATTGGGTTGTTTGTTTTTTTGATATTCAGCTCCATGAGCTGTTTGTATATTTTGCAGATTAATCATTTGTCTGTTGCTTCATTTGCAAATATTTTCTCCCATTCTGAGGGTTGTCTTTTTGTCTTGTTTATGGTTTCCTTTGATGTGCAAAAAGCTTTTAAGTTTAATTAGGTCCCATTTGTTTATTTCTGCTTTTATTTTCATTACTCTAGGAGGTGGGTCAAAAAAGATCTTGCTGTGGTTTATGTCAAAGAGTGTTCTGCTTATGTTTTCCTCTAAGCGTTTTATAGTGTCCAGCCTTACATTTAGGTCTTTAATCCATTTTGAGTTTATTTTTGTGTATGGTGTTAGGGAGTGTTCTAATTTCATTCTTTTATATGTAACTGTCCAGTTTTTCCAGCACCACTTATTGAAGAGGCTGTCCTTTCTCCATGTATATTTTTGCTTCCTTTGTCATAGATCAGGTGACCATAAGTGTGTGGGTTCATCTGTGGGCTTTCTATCCTGTCCACTGATCTATATTTCTGTCTTTGTGCCAGTATCATACTATCTTGATTACTGAGCTTTGTAGTATAGGCTGAAGTCAGGGAGCCTGATTCCTCCAGCTCCATTTTTCTTTCTCAAGATTGCTTTGGCTAGTCAGGGTCTTTTGTGTTTCCATACAAATTGTAAAATTTTTGTTCTAATTCTGTGAAGAATGCCATTGGTAATTTGATAGTGATTGCATTGAATCTGTAGATTGCTTTGGGTAGTAGAGTCATTTTCACAAGGTTGATTCTTCCAGTCCAAGAATATGGTATATTTCTCCATCTGTTTGTGTCATCTTTGATTTTTTTTTCATCAGTGTTTTATAGTTTTGTGAGTACAGGTCTTTTGCCTCCTTAGGTAGTTTTATTCCTATATATTTTATTTTTTTGTTGCAATAGTAAATGGGATTGTTTCATTAATTCCTGTTTCTGATCTTTCATTGTTAGTGTATAAGAATGTGAGAGTTTTCTGTGCATTAATTTTGTATCCTGCAACTTTACCAAATTCATTGATTAGCTCTAGTAGTTTTCTGGTGGCATCTTCTTTTCTATGTATAGTATCATGTCATCTGCAAACAGTGACAGTTTTACTTCTTTTCTGATTTGGATTCCTTTCATTTCTTTTTCTTCTCTGATTGCTGTGTCTAGGACTTCCAAAACTATGTTGAATAAGAGCGACGAGAGTGGACAACCTTGTCTTCTTCCTGATCTTAGAGGATATGCTTTCAGTTTTTCACCATTGAGAATGAGGTTGGCTGTGGGTTTGCCGTACATGGCCTTTATTATGTTGAGGTAGGGTCCCTCTATGCCCACTTTCTGGAGAGTTTTTATTGTAAATGGTGTTGAATTTTGTCAAAAGCTTTTTCTGCTTCAATCGAGATGATCATATGGTTTTTATTATTTAATTTGTTAATCTGGTGTATCACATTGATTGATTTGCATATATTGAAGAACTTTTGCATTCCTGGGATAAACCTCACTTGATCATGGTGTATGATCCTTTTAGTGTGTTGTTGGATTCTGTTTGCTAATATTTTGTTGAGGATATTTGCCTCTATGTTCATCAGTGATATTGGTCTGTAATTTTCTTTTTTGTGTTATTTGTGTGTGGTTTTGGTATCAGGGTGATGGCGGCCTCGTAGAACAAGTTTGGGAGTGTTCCTCCCTCTGCAATTTTTTGGAAGAGTTTGAGAAGGATAGGTGTTAGCTCTTCTCTAAATGTTTGATAGAATTCGCCTGTGAAGCCATCTGGTCCTGGACTTTTGTTGTTGGAAAGTTTTTAATTACAGTTTCAAATTCATTACTTGTGATTTGTCTGTTTATATTTTCTAATTCTTACTTGTTCAGTCTTGGAAGGTTGTACCTTTCCAAGAATTTGTCCATTTCTTCCAGGTTGTCCATTCTACCGGCATGTAGTTGCTTGTAGTAGTCTCTTATGATCCTTTGTATTTCTGTAGTGTCAGTTATAATTTCTCCTTTTTCATTTCTAGTTTTATTGATTTGAGTCCTCTCCCTTTTTTTCTTGATGAGTCTGGCTAAATGTTTATCAATTTTGTTTATCTTCTCAAAGAACCAGCTTTTAGTTTTATTTCTGCTCTGATCTTTATGATTTCTTTCCTTCTGCTAACTTTGGGTTTTCTTTGTTCTTCTTTCTCTAGTTGGTTTAGGTATAAGGTTAGATGTTTATTTGAGATTTTTCTTGTTTCTTGAGGTGAGATTGAATTGCTATAAACTTCCCTCTTAGAACTGCTTTTGCTGCATCCCATAGGTTTGGGGTCATTGTGTTTTCATTGTCATTTGTTTCTATGGATTTTAAAATTTCCTCTTTGATTTCTTCAGTGATCTCTTGGCTATTTAGCAACACACTGTTTAACCTCCATGCGTTTGTGTTTTTTACAGTTTTTTATTTTGTAATTGATTTCTAATCTCAGAGTTGTGGTCAGAAAAGATGCTTGATATGATTTCAATTTTCTTAATTTTTCTGAGGCTTGATTCATGATGCTAGATGTGATCTATCCTGCAGAATGTTCCATGTGCACTTGAGAAGAAAGTGTATCCTTCCATGTTGGGTGAAATGTCCTATAAATATAAATTAAATCTATCTGGTCTCTTTTGTCATTTAAAACTTGTGTTTCCTTACTTATTTTCTGTCTGGATGATCTGTCCATTGGTGTAAGTGGGTTGTTAACACCCCCCACTATTATTGTGTTACTGTTGAATTCCCCTTTTATGGCTGTTAGCATTTGCCTTATGTATTGAGGTGGTCCTATGTTGGGTGCATAAATATTTATAATTGTTATATCT
>NC_041224.1:74654366-74715643 GCF_002837175.3 Physeter macrocephalus
TTTATTTTAAAGTCTATTTTGTCTGATATGAGAATTGCTACTCCAGCTTTCTTTTGATTTCCATTTTCATGGAATATCTTTTTCCATCCCCTCACTTTCAGTCTGTATGTGTCCCTAGATCTGAAGTGGGTCTCTTGTAGACAGCATATATATGGGTCTTGTTTTTGTATCCATTCCACCAGTCCATTGGAGCATTTAATCCATTTACATCCAAGGTAATTACCAATATGTATGTTCCTATTACCATTTTGTTAATTGTTTTGGGTTTGTTTTTGTGGGTCTTTTTCTTCTGTTGTGTTTAGCAGTTGTTGTAAAGCTGGTTTGGTGGTGCTGAATTCTCTTAGCTTTTGCTTGTCTGTGAAGCTTTTGATTTCTCTGCCAAATTTGAATGAGATCCTTGCTGGGTAGAGTAATCTTGGTTGTAGGTTTTCCTTTTCAATACTTTAAATATATCCTGCCACTCTCTTCTGGCCTGCAAAGTTTCAGCTGAAAAAATCTGCTGATAACCTTAGGGGGATTCCCTTGAATATTTTTTCCCCTTGCTGCTTTTATTTTTATTTTTTAGAGGTTAATGATTTTTATTTTTTATTTATTTTTGGTTGTGTTGGGTCTTCATTGCTGTGCGTGGGCTTTCTCTAGTTGTGGTGAGCAGGGGCTGTTCTTCTATTTTTTAGAGGTTAATGATTTTTATTTTTGTGTTGGTTTTTCATTGCTGTGCGTGGGCTTTCTCTAGTTGTGGTGAGCAGGGGCTGTTCTTCATTGCAGTGTGCAGGCTTCTCATTGGGGTGGCTTCTCTTGTTGTGGAGCATGGACTCTAGGCGTGTGGGTTTCAGTAGTTGTGGCATGTGGGCTCCATAATTGTGGCTCACAGGCTCTAGAGCACAGGCTCAGTAGTTGTGGTGCATGGGCTTAGTTGCTCTGAAGCATATAGGACTTGCCTGGGCCAGGGATTGAACCCGTGTCCCCTGCATTGGCAGGCAGACTCTTAACCACTGAGCCAACAAAGAAGTCCCCCTTGCTGCTTTTAATATTTTTTCTTTGAATTTAATTTCTGTTAGTTTGAATAATATGTGTAATGGTGTGTTTCTCCTAGGGTTTATCCTGTATGGGACTCTCTGAACTTCCTGGACTTGGGTGGCTATTTCTTTTCCCATGTTAGGGAAGTTTTTGACTACAATCTCTTCAAATATTTTCTCATACCATTTTTCTTTCTTTTCTTCTTCTGGGACCGCTATAATTCGAATGTTGTGCATTTAATGTTGTCCCAGAATTCTCTGAGACTGTCCTCAATTCTTTTCATTCTTTTTCCTTTATTCTGTTCCTTGGCAGTTATTTCCACCATTCTATCTTCCAGCTCACTTATTCATTCTTCTACCTCAGTTATTCTATTATTTTTTGTGGTACGCGGGCCTCTCACTGCTGTGGCCTCTCCCATTGCAGAGCACAGGCTCCAGACGCACAGGCTCAGCAGCCATGGCTCACGGGCCCAGCCACTCCGCGGCATGTGAGATCTTCCCAGACAGGGGCACGAACCTGTGTCCCCTGCATCGGCAGGCGGATTCCCAACCACTGCACCACCAGGGAAGCCCCTATTCTATTATTAATTCCTTCTATTGTATATTTCATTTCAATTATTGTGTTGTTCATCACTGTTTGTTTGTTCTTTAGTTCTTCTAGGTCTTTGTTAAACATTTCTTGTATTTTCTTGATCCATGCCTCCATTCTATTTCTGAGATTTTGGATCATCTTTACTATCATTACTCTGAATTCTTTTTCAGGTAGGTTGCCTATTTCCTGTTCATTTATTTGGTCTGGTTAATTCTCCTTACTGTTCAGATTTTCTATTTCTTCATGATTCAGTCTTGGTAGGTTGCATGTCTCTAGGAATTTACCCATTTCTTCTAGGTTATCCAATTTGTTGGGGGTATAATTTTTCATACTAGTCTTTCATGATCCTTTGTATTTCAGTGGTATCAGTTGTAATGTCTTCTCGTTCATTTCTGATTTATTTATTTGAGTTTTCTCTTTTTTTCCTTAGTATAGCTAAATGTTTGTCAATATTGTTTATTTTTTCAAAAAGCAAGCTCACTTTTGTTGATTTTTCTAATGTTTTTCTAGTCCGTTGTTTACTTCTGCTCTGACCTTTGTTATTTTGTTCTTTATGCTAACTTTGGTCTTATTATATTCTTTTTATTCTAGTTCCTTGAGGTGTAAAGTTAGATTATTTGAGATATTTCTTTTTCTTAATGTAGGTGTTTATCAATATAAACTTCCCCCTTAGACCTGCGTTGCATTCCATAAGTTTTGATATGTTGTGTTTCCATTTTTTGTTTGTTTCAAGGTATTTTTTAAATTTCTCTTTTGATTTCTTCTTTGACCAGTGGTTGCTCAGTCATGTGTTGTTGAATTTTCACATATCTGTGAATTTTCCAGGTTTCCTTATCTTATTGATGTCTAGTTTCTTACTATTGTGGTTATAAAAAATACTTACTATAATTTCGATCTTTTAAATTTGTTATGACTTGTTTTGTGACCTAACATATGATCTACCCTGGAGAATATTTCATGTGCACTTAAGATTGTGTACTTTGCTGCTGTTGGATGGAATGTTTTGTATTTGTCTGTTAGGTAGATTTGATCTAAAGTGTAGTTCAAGTCCAATGTTTCTTCAATGATTTTCTGTCTGGGTTTTTTACCCATTGTTGCGATGGGGTATTGGAGTCCCCTACTATTATTGTATTGCTGTCTACTTCTCCTTTCAGATCTATTAATATTTGCTTTATATATTTTGGTGCTCTGATGTTGGGTTCATGTATATTTCCAATTGTTATATCTTCTTAATGAATTCACTCCTTTGTCACTGTATAATGACCTTCTTTGTCTTTTGTTACAGTCTTTGTCTTAAAGTCTGTTTTGTCTGCTATAAGTAAGTATAGCTACCCCTGCTCTTTTTTGGTTTCTATTGCCTAGAATACCTTTTTCCATCCCTTCATTTTCAGCATATGTGTGTCTTTAAGGCTGAAGTGAGTCTCTTGTAAGAGCATATAGTTGGGTCTTATTTTTTATTTATTCAGCCACTCATTGTTTTTTTGATTAGAACATTATATATATTTATATATAATATATATAAACATATATTTAAAGTATAGTTGATGTACAATATTATATGTTACAGGTGTACAATATAGTGATTCACAATTTTAAAGGTTATACTCCATTTATAGTTCTTATAAAATATTATATTTATATTTAAAGTAATTATTGATAGGTAAGGACTACCTATTGCCATCTTTTTCATTATTTTCTAGCTTTTTTGTCATGCTTTCATTCTTTTCTTCCTCTCTTACTGTCTTCCTTTGTGATTTTTTTTTTTGCAGTGTTATGCTTGGATTTCTTTCTCTTTAACCTTTGTGTTATCTACTACAGGTTTATTCTTTGTAGTTACCAGGAGGCTTACAGAAAACATCTTATAACAACCTATCTTAAGCTGATAAGAACACATATAAAAACTCTACCTACAGTGGGCCATGATGCAGACCATGGGCTCCCATCTGGGACTCCTTTTTGCAGTCCCCAGGGCGGGGAAGGGAAGTCCTAGAGGTGCATGGCCCATGGGATCGTGTCAGGCCATCCCTGGCCTCCCAAATTACAGCTCTGTGTCACCCCTTGAAGGTTTGCCTTTGCAGAATCACACAGGTGTGCCCAGCAAGGCACCTGTGCTGATCTTTCTTCCCACTACTCACTTCTTCTGGGTCCTTTGTGGGTGCAGGGAAGGTGGGGGCATCTATCCTGGAGAGGGGTGGCTTGGAAATGATGTTGTCATCCTCTGGATCTTTCTGGCCCCTAGGTCAGAGAAATGGGGGATTTCCGGCATTTTAAGACAGCAAACCCAAAGCATCTCCATGGCCATCCCTCTGCCTTCAGTTAACTCTGGGATTGTGAGCATTTCCTGGGTGTGAGTCTGGGAGCCAGCTATGTGCATGCTGTTGGGCTCACATGTTACTGTCTGTACATTGTTGATGCCCAATTTATCTGGCTCATGAATCTATTAAGCATGAAAAAATAACCCATCTCTAAATATTAATACACTTCTTATATATCTAACACATAACACCTGAGTATTGACAATTTTCCCCAATTAAACATTATTTAAAATTTTATTGAATCCCACTTATAAACAATTAAAATCGAAGTCTAAAATACAGACCACCTTCAGTGCTTTGAACATGCTAAGAAACAGTCGAGTGCTGTACTCACTATTAAACTGTGATCCAAATGCTACCTACTGCCTTAGATTCACATTTTTCTTCCTTGTTCTGCACTAACGTTCTTCTTATTCATATTCATAGTTCTTCCTATGGTCTCTGAGCCTTTCTAGGGTTGCAACGTATGAGTTCTGCACTCTAATATGGGAGAAGGGGATTTCCCTACACCACCAAGTAATTCTCTGACACCAGCTGGAGGTCTTACAATTCAACGCAAATCTGACACTATCTACCAAGAGATAGCATCAGATTCCTACAAGACTGCCATCCCCTTGCCCCGACACACATTTCAGATGCCAATCGCAAGTCCAGGTCATCACCTGCGCTTTTAAAAGACTGGCTGTAGATTGGAGGTTCCAATGAGCCCCACCTTGGGTTCGACTGATTTGCTAGAGTGGCTCACAAAACTCAGAGAAGCATATTACTTACTAGATTATCAGTTTATTATAAAAGTATGTAACTCAAGAACAGCCAGGCGGAAGAAATGTATAGGGCAAGGTACAGGGAAAGAGTGTGGAGCTTCCATACCCTCTCTGGGTGCACCACCCTCCCAAACATGGTGAACCATTTTCACCAACCCAGAAGCTCTTCAACTCTGTCCTTTTGGGTTTTTATGGAGACTTCATTACAAAGGTATGATTGATTAAATCATTGGCCATTCCTGACTGATTCAAACTGTAGCCCATCTCCCCTCCCTGGAGGTCAGGAGGTGGGACTGAAAATTCCAACTCTCTAATCACATGGATCACATGGTTGGTTCTCCTGGCAACCAGCCCCTACCCTTAGGTGCACCCAAAAGTCACTCATTAACATAAAACAAACACCTTTATCCCTCTTATCACATAGGAAATTCCAAGGGTTTTAGGAACTCTGTGCCAGAAACTGAGACAAAGACTAAATACATATTTCTTATTATAAATCACATCACAGGATGTTATTTCCAGACCCCAGTGAGAAAAGATCTCAGATGCTGATGATGCAGGACCTGAGCTGTGGATAATTCCCTTGGGCAGGGCTTCTGGCAGCTCCTCCCAAGGTGACTGCACAAGCTGCGTGAAGCGTTTGCTCACTGAATCTGTAGGACATTTCAAGCTCAAGCTTTTCATGAAGCTTTGTGTTTTTTGTAGTCCACCTCCCAAAGTGAGGCATTCTTTACCTGCCATTTGTCCCACCCACAGGCTATGTTGACCTGCTCTGCTAGCATCATGAGAAATACATCTTGTTCACATCTTCCAGAAAGGACAAGGAACTTGAGGTTCCTTTCCAGGCAGAAGGGCGAGTGTGCAGGCCCCTCTCCTCTTGGATTTGCCCACCACTCACGGCAGACCCTGTTTCTAGGTGGTCATCAAGGGCAATAGTCATCTCCTTTCAAGATGACTTTTCCTGAGTTTGTGTTTTCCTCTTACACAGATTTTAAAAATGATTTTTTTATTATTATTATTTTTTATTTTCAAAAACAACTTTATTCATGACACATATTAAAAAAAAAACTCCCACCCCCTGGAAATGAGCTAAAAAAATAAACAAAATCCACCTCCCAGCTCCCTGTCCCCACTTCCTCCCATTCCCTCCAAATAAAAGGGAAAAAAAGGCAAAGGAAAACAAAACAAAACAAAAAACTGAAAAACAAAAAACACCCCAAAACAAGGTAGTGCATTTCCCCAGGGGAAACGGGAATTTACACTGGAGCCATTGGGAGCGGATCAGAGATCTTCTGGCTACAGAAACCTGCAAAGAAAGACACTCAAAACAAAAAAAAGAAACACAAAAGGAAACAAAATAGATAATCAAGCAATCTGGAGGGGCAGGGAGCCAGAAAAGAGGGGTGGGGTGGGTGGTAGACCTGGCAGGACAGGAACAGGCAGGAGGGGATGGTGAAAGCTAGGGAGAAGATGGAGGGAAGGTAACAAGCAGAACAGTTTGGTGTCCTTGCAGAGCCCTGGGTAAAAAGCCCCTCCTACCACCCATGCCCACCTACCCTTGAGCAGCCCACAAGGGGGCAAAGGGGGACAGGGAAACGGGGAGCAGCTTGCATGGTTGAGACGTGTCCATGGAGAATCCCCAGAGTGAATGAGCAGCCCCCTGCCCCACTCTCTGGGCCTTCCCTTACTCCCCAAAGCAGGTCCCTCCTCAGCAGTTAGTTATGGGATTCTCCCCACTACCACAGTATATCTTATTTTTTTCCGTCAAGGTCATCTTCTGGTTTTTCTTTTAAATTCTTTTTTTTTCTCTTTCTTTCCTCTCTCTCCTCCTACTACACACTTTTTTTTAGTAAGGGGAATACCATGATGTCGCTCTAGCCCGGCCCCTGTAGACACGACCCCGGGGCCTGCTGTTAAAACCGCCGTAGAATCGAGAGCTGGAACTGTTGTAGTTGGTGGTCCAGGCACGGTATTGGGCTCGCGGGAAACCTCTGGTCTGTTGTGCTGATGCCTGGCCTGTTGGTTCGTTTTGGGATCACCTTGATTTGTCTTCCTCTAAATAGGGACTCATCTAAGGCCAAGGAAGTCCTCACTGACTCTTTATCTGAGAACTCTATATATGCAAACCCTTTGGGATGGCCACTAAATTAGTCACATAGTATAGTAACACGGTTGACTGAACCACAGCCATTAAAGTGTGCTTCCAGCTCTTCTGCTGTTGCACCATAGTCCACATTGCCAACATAGATGGAACGGGCATCAGCCTCCGTCTTCTCCTCAGTGGACATGATCACTGGGCCAGCATTGCCTGGAGCTGGACTCATATTCATCTTCTTCTCTACCTCGTTCTGTAGCTCCTTTAGCTTCTCAGCTTCTTCCTCCCTCTCCCTGACTCGAGCTTTGATCGCTTCCAGCTCTGGGTCCTCAATGGCGCCGTCCCCCGGGTCACCCTCGACCAGTCCCGGCTCCTCCTCTTCCTCCTGGCTGCGGGGGGCTCCCGAGCCAGGCCCCGGGCCCGGAGCTCCCGGTTGTGGGGGGAATGGGGCCGGGGCGTCTCCTCTTCCGTCTCGGGCTCCAGAAGCAGCTCCTCAGCCTCCAGTTCCTCAGACTCCAAGCCGTTCCCGTAGTCCCCCGCGCCCCCCCCGGGGCCGCCTCCCAGGCCTCCCCACCGGCCCCGGGCACAAGATGGTGCCGCCGCCCCGGCCCGGAGCCCCGACCGCCCGCCGACTCCGCTGCTGCTGCCGCCGCCGCCCCATCGCCGCTCAAAAAAAAGTTTTACAAGCTAATATTCTACACTTACTAGAAGGAGCCAATACCGGTTTATATAATACTTGTCTTTAAAAGTGATCACAAATTATACATATCTTTTAAATTACAGCTACAATTTACATGCTGTAAATAACTTCTCTTTTTTTGGTACTGTAACAGGGAAGAGCTAAATTGGACTCCATGTTGGATCTGTTTCTTTGACTTTAACCTTTGCTTTTCGTTGCTTTTGTTATTATAATCATACATAATGGCGTGCCTCAGGGAACCCTGCTGCCTCTGCCAGAATGTTAAACTAAAGTGCCTCTGTTCAGCTCACAGGGAGACAATCTGACCCTGCCCACCTGTGAATGGCTGCCAGAAAGAAGAAATTAACACATCCCCTCACTGAGGCTGATCCTTCCAGAAGATGTTTTGCAAGACTGATGGCCCTTTTTACTTTACTTCCCCACTGCCTCTCCCTCTCTGATTCTGTAAAAGAAACTGGCATCCAGACCCTGACAAGATGGTTTTTGGGGACCCTAGCCCGCCATCTACTCAGTCTGCTGGCTTTCTGGATAAAGTCGTCTTCTTTGCCTCAACACCTCGTCTCTGATTTACTGGCGTGTCGTGCGGCGAGCAGAGCAAGCTTGGACTTGGTAACAAATTTGGCTTAGCCAGCCAGGAGCCTTGTGGCTCATGGCTAGCTGGCCCCAGTCAAAGAATATTGGGGCAAGACCCTAGCAGCTGCCAGGTCCATTTGTCCTGAGGATCTTCCCTTCAAAGTACCCTGAAGCGACATCAGCTACCCCAGAGCTTGGCAGTTGAAGCAAGGAACCAACAAACTTCTAGGAGTCGACGGACTCAGTTTGATTTTGGACGGTAAGTCGCTCTGGCGTGCACACTGGAAACATATTCCCCCCTCAATTTGGGCTTTTCCTTTACAGGACAAACAGGGGTACCTGTTGGAGAGGGGAATTGTTGTTGGACTCTACCTGATTTTGGGAACTGGTTCATTGGGAACTAGCTCGTTGGGTTTGGTCTTGGTTTTCTTTTGGTTTTGTGTGCATTGATGCTATAATTTGTGCCTTTTGTGTTCGAATTTGTCTGTGCCTTTCGTATTTTGGTGTTATCAAACTTATCAAAAAGGGAAATACTCCATCTATCCTGAAGGATAGCCCTTTGGGGCATATATTAGATAAATGGGCAAAACATAGCTATGAGCATTATGACTAAGAAAGACATGATATACTATTGTAATAGGGTGTGGACCCAATATATGTTAGGATCAGAAGAACGATGGGCCCCTGAATGGCTCACTCAATTATCATACGATCTGGCAGTTAGAAGTGTTTTGCAAAAGAGCAGGGAAAAGAGGTGAGATTCCATATGTAGAAGCACTTATGCTATTGCATCCGGAGGAAGGAGTCAGAGGACTGCCACCTTATGGTACAACGGTCTGAAAGGAAACCCAAGGGAGAACCTGTTCTACAAGGGGAAGGGGAAGAAAATGAGAGTGGGGACATATTATTCCAGAGCTTAAACACCCCCTCTGGCCCATCCAGCTCCCCCACTGGCCGAGCAGGCTGCAGGCACTGGCAGTTTTTCCAACTGCCCCACCCCATGCCGCCAACATATTCACCCCTTTCACTACCTCTTGTTTCCCCCACTCATGGGGATCGAATAGAAGTTTCTATGGTAACCCCAGTGGCAGAGGGACCTGATTTAGTATCACCATCTAAGACCCGACAGGGCACCCAATTTGGACTGAGAGCAACTTCCGCAGCAGGGCAATTTCACTTGCGCTGATATCCTGTAGGAGTCTGTAATGCAAATGGCCAGCCAGCTGGGCTCCTATGGATGCAGAATCCATTCTCGATTTAGGATTTGCTTAACTGGAAAAACCATAACCCTGCTTACTGAGAGGACCCACTCCATATGACTGAACTTTTCACCTCAATATTTGCCACTCACCATCCCACTTGGGCGGACATTCACACTCTTATGAATATAATGATTACTGAGGATGAAAGGAGGATGGTAGAGAGGAAGTGCACCAGCTCCATATAGTGGATCCAAATGGAACTCCAGAAGCAAATTGACAGTCCCTATTGCTGAGCCTAACTGGGATCCTAATAATGGGGGCATGCCACTTCTAGAACACTACAGGGGATGTGTCCCAGTGGGTCTTCAAAAGGGGGTATCTAGACAAAAGAGCTTAAACAAGATTCAGGAGATAAAACAAAAACCAAATGAGGATCTATCAGAATTCCTGGAAAGGATTTATCAAGCTTATAAGCGCTACATGGATGCAGACCCTGAGACCCCTGAGAATGTATGACTTTCATTGGGCAAAGCACCCAGATATAAGGAAAAAATTACAGAAGTTAGATGGTGTATTTGGAATGAACCCTTCTCAATTAGTAGATGTTGCTTTTAAAGTATTCAACAACAGGGAACAATGACAAAAGCAAGAAGATGCAAAATGGAATGCACCTTTTCTGGCAGCAGCATTGAATTCCCGGAAGGTGAATAGACTGAAGGAAGGTAAGCCACCATTGGGGAAGGAGCAATGTGCTTACTGCAAGGAGGAAGGGCATTGGAAAAGAGAATGCCCTAGATGAAAGAATAATAGAAGGAAGACAGGAGCCTCTCATATGGTAGAAAGAGAGGAGCAATCTGATAATGAATGAAGAGGCCCTTGGACCTGAGGCATCTGATTCTAATTTCCCCACAAGACCCCTGGGTAACATTGACAGTGGGGAACAAGTTGATTGACTTTCTAATAGATATGGGTGCCACATATTCTGTGGTAAACACCAAGGTGGCACAGAAAACATCTCAGTCTATCTTGGTCATGGGAGTTTCTGGAGAAGTAGAGAACCATTTGTTTCTATAAGCTCTAGAATGCCAACTAGGGGACATAGCTTCTTATATATGCCAGAGTGTCCAATCCCCCTTCTGGGACAAGATCTCCTTTGTAAATTAAACACTCAAGTAACCTTTTCGCCAGAACAGCTTGACATCAGGGTCCCACTGGAGCACACTTTAAGCCTACAAATGGTATTCATGGAAACCCCAGAGAAGGAGACAGAGCTCTTTCCCACAGAGGTCTACAAAAAGGTAAGGCTGGAAGTGTGGGCTGATGGCACTCTGGGGAAGGCCAAAAACACAAGACCAATACAAATCCTGTTAAAAAGGGATGCTGGGACACCTAATCTAAAACAATATCCTCTGAAACAAAAGGCTCAAAAGGGAATTCAGCCAATCCTGGAGAAGTTTTTGAAAACAGGACTGATTAGACCTTGCAGGTCCCCATATAACATCCTTATTTTCCCGGTCAAAAAGCCAAACTCAGCAGAGTATCGCTTTGTCCAAGATTTGAGGGCTATTAATGAAGTAGTCCAAGACTTACACCCTGTGCTGCCTAATCCATACACTCTGCTCCCAACTATTGTGGGAGAATACAGCTGGTTCTCAGTCCTGGACTTGAAAGGTGCTTTTTTCTGCATTCTTACTGTAGAAGAATCATAGCAGCTATTTGCTGTTGAATGGCAAGACCCAGAAACGCAGGTAGTCCAACAGTATTGTTGGACAGTCCTGCCTCAAGGAGTTAAGAATTCCCCTACCTTGTTTGGGGAGACATCGTCTAGAGACCTTAGAGACTTAATATTGGACGAAAGACTCTTACTCCAATATGTGGATGACTTGCACATAGTGAGCCCTACATATGATAAATGTCTACAAAATACTATCAGAACCCTGAACTATTTGGCTAATTGTGGATATAAGGTCTCCCAGAAAAAGGCCTGGATATGCAAACAGCAAGTCACATATCTGGGCTTTGTCCTCTCTCAAGGACAGCGGGATCTTTTGCCTGACAGAAAGCAGCAATTGCAGGCTTAGGAGCACCTAAGACCCACAGACAACTGAGAGGCTTTCTGGGAATGGCAGGGTTCTGTCGGATTTGGATCCCAAGCAATGGGCTCATAGTAAAGCCTCTCTATGAGGCACTGAAGGGACATGATCTTGAGCCCTTTACTTGGACTAAAGAGTGCCAAACAGCCTTTGAAACGATAAAAACGAAGTTAGTCTCAGCCCTGGCTTTCGGACTACCAGACTTAAAGAAACCTTTCAAACTGTATGTACATGAGCGACAAGGCATAAGCTTTGGGGTGTTAATTCAAACTCTGAGGAATATCCCCCAACCTGTTGCTTACTTCTCAAAACAACTAGAACAGACTGTTAAGGGGTGGCCTCCTGGCCTTCAAGCTGTAGCAGCTACTTGTGACAGATTTCAGGAAGCTGAGAAGTTTACCCTAGGGCAACCCACCACTGTGTATGTTCCTCACCATGTCCTTTCTTTGCTGGAACAGAAAGGGGCCTATTGGCTGACTTTTGGGAGAATGGGAAAGTACCAAGGCATTCTCCTGGACAATCCCAACGTAAGACTTCAAGTCACTTCAGCCCTAAATCCAGCCACATTGCTCCCGATTGATGCTGCACAATCCCCAGAGCATGACTGCCTACATGTCATTGAGCTAGTGTACTCTAGCAGACCAGACTTAATGGATCTACCCTTGGCTGAGCCAGATATGGAATTGTTCACTGATGGAAGCAGCTTCATGGAGAAAGGTAGGCGACGTGACGGGTATATAACTACGTGCCGGGTGGTAACACTTAAAAGGATTGTTGAAGCAAAAGCCCTGCCCCCGGGGAGCTCAGCTCAGAAGGCAGAAATCATTGCTCTGACAAGAGCCCTGCTCCTCGCTAAAGGGAAGTGAGTAAATATATACAGACTCTCGCTATGCATTTTCTGTGGTGCATGCTCAGGGGGCGATCTGGAAAGGAAGGAAGCTTCTCACTTCAAACAATAAAGGCACAAAACATGCTTCTGAAATCCTGTCACTATTAGAAGCAGTCCATAATCCCTCACAAGTGGCCATAATGCACTGCCCAGGCCACCAGAAGGGTGAGACTCACTTAATAAAGGGCAACTGGTTAGCTGGCCAAGCTGCAAAGAAAGCAGCAAAGGAAGGCAATTATCAAGCCATGATAGGGTCACTTCTTCCGCAGATTGACTTGTCAAAATATCAGCCAGTGTATTCAGAAAAGGACAAGGAGAGGGCCAAAGAGTGGGTTTTCACTCTTGACCGTAACTCACCTGGCTGGAAATGTAATGCACTAGGAACTGTTTTGATTCCTGAGGCCCTCTTGGACACTGTGCTGAAGCACATTCATGATGGTACCCATTATGGGAGAGATGCCACCTGCAATGGATTCAAAATTATGTAATGGGAACTCACCTACAAAAGACCATCCAGCGAGTCACTCGGAATTGTATGATTTATGATAAAAATAACCCCAAGACTGTTGTCAGACCTCCCCAGATGAGGACCCAGCACAGAGGGACCTGCCTCAGAGAGGACTGGCAAATAGACTTTACTCAAATACCTCAAATTGCGGGAAACTTCAGATACCTGTTGGTGTGTGTGGACACTTTTTCAGGATGGGTGGAAGCATATCCCACCCGGACAGAAAAAGCCTCCCAAGTGGTTAAAGTCCTCCTTAAGGAAATTATTCCCCAGTTTGGACTACCTAACACCCTCCAGAGTGATAATGGGCCTGCTTTTGTCTCTAGCATAACCCAATAAGTGGCTAAAGCACTGCAAATTAATTGGAAGTTACATTCATCCTGGAGACCACAATCAACAGGAAAATCTGAGAAAATGAATCATACGTTGAAAAAGAGCATTGCTGAAATATGTCAAGAGGCTAATATAACTTGGGATAAGGCATTGCCAGTTACCCTACTATGGATCAGAGTGGCTCCCAGAAGCAGGGTTAAATTAAGGCCCTATGAAATATTGTATGGTAGGCCATTCTAGGTGTCTGCCCGGGCAGGGGAATCTGTAAATGCTCTGAAAGACATAGCTGTTGCTAATTATGTTAAAGCTTTGGGCACTATACTAACCTCTGTTCATGAGTTTGCTTCCAGCAGGTCTGCCTATCCAACTGAGGTAGCTTTGCATCCTTTCTGACCCAGAGATTGAGTCCTCCTTAAAACCTGGAGAGAACAAGGGCCTGAGCACCAGCTGACTGCAAGGTGGACAGGACCACATGTGGTATTACTCACCATGCATTCATCTGTCAAATTGGCTGGGATAAAACCTTGGATTCATCATATTTGGATTAAAGCTGTACCACCATCATCAAAAGACGACCCAACTCCTGAGAGGCTTGGAGAGCAGTGGGTTTGTGAACCCTTAGAAGACTTAAGGTTGCTCTTCATAAAGGATAAGTGTTGAGATTGCAATTTCCTTACAGATGGAGAAGGATGGGTCAATCTACTTGTTTAATCCTGTTCTACTGGACAGCACAGCATCAGGTCCAAGTAATTGAGAATTGTACTATTTACTAAAAATTCTAAGAATTATCCCCTGCCAATGCTGATCAATTCCATTCCACGATCACACCTCACTGCCCCTACACAGCAGGAAGTAGCTAAGAGTGGTCGTCGCCCCTTATCCCACAAGATTGTGGAATGGACATTGACAGTGGGGAATTGTAACAGGGACGAGCTAATTCAGACTCCATGTTGGATCTGTTTCTTTGACTTTAACTTTGCTTTTCGTTGCTTTTGTTATTATAATCATACCCTGCCTCAGGGCAGCCTGCCCCTCTGCCAGAATGTTAAAGTGCCTCTGTTCAGCTCACAGGGAGACAATCTGACCCTGCTCACCTGTGAATGGCTGCAAGAAAGAAGAAATTAACACATCCCCTCACTGAGGCTGGTCCTCCCAGGAGATGTTTTGCAAGGCTGATGGCCCTTTTTACTTTACTTCCCCACTGCCTCTCCCTCTCTGATTCTACAAAAGAAACTGGCATCCAGACCCTGATAAGATGGTTTTTGGGGACCCTAGCCCACCATCTTCTTGGTCTGCCAGCTTTCCGTATAAAGTTGTCTTCCTTGCCTCAACAGCTCATCTCTGACTTGTTGGCCTGTCGTGTGGTGAGCAGAGAGAGCTTGGACTCAGTAACAGTATCATTCCAACTTTTTACAACTTGTGTTGCAGGAAGGGGGACCCCTTCCAGGGCTCAAGAGTGGGCTCTTGTCTAACACTTGGAAATGAATTGTCCGAGGAGACACGTGCTGACAAAGCAGAAGACTTTATTGGGAAGGGGTGCCTGGGCGGAGAGCAGCAGGGTAAGGAAACCCAGGAGAACTACTCTGCCATGTGGCTCACAGTCACAGGTTTTATGGTAATGGGGTTAGTTTCTGGGTTGTCTCTTGCAACTTTGCTTGGCTCACAGTCTGACTCAGGGTCCTTCCTGGTGGTGCTCACATCTCAGCCAAGATGGATTCCAGAAAGAAGGATTCTGGGAGATTGGTAGGACATATGGACTGGTGTCTCCTCCCTCCTTTCAGCCCCTCCCATGTTATCCTGGTTTTTGGTGGCAGCACCATGTTCCTTATCAGGACCTCCTGTTGCAAGACAGCTGATGCAACTGGTTATCACTGTGCCTGGTCAAGGTGGGTGGTTTTGGTCAATGGTTCCCTAACATGTACTATTCAATTAACTAGTTAACATATCATCAAAACTCAGCCTCACTGAGCCCCTCCCTTTAAGGTGGACCCCTTTGTCCTTTGAATACTGGCCCTGAAATCCTTGGATATCCAGCTTGCCTCAGGTCCATTCTATTTAAATAGTGTGTGTATGCTTGTGTGTGTGTGTTTGTATGTACATGTGTTTGTGTGTCTGTGCATATGTATGTGAGTGTGTGCAGACATGGAATCAGCTGCCTTCCAAAGAGCCCTGCTTCACTTTGGTGGAGAAGTGCAGTAGGTCCAGATCTAAGAGCTTGGGGAAGCTTATGTGAGAATGGTGATGTATGAAAGGGCTACTATATAAGCCACTTTTAATGACAGAGCTCCAAAATGTTTTTGACGATTTTATATGCTAGTTTTGATTCACTTTTTTAATAAGTAACACTCATGATTTAAAAAGCCCATCCTAGCCATCTGACTCACCTCTCAAGGCAACCAAGTGTCCCAACTTTTGGTCTCACAACTGAAGGCTGTGATATCACATGGATGTTTCCAGTTTCACAGTTTATGGTGCTGTTCCCCCATGCCTTACCTTTCTTTTAGGATGAGCCTTTTTTGCCCATTTAGACCTCTCCTCCCTGTCCCTTTTCTCGAGAAGCTCTCAGTCTGGGGAAGACAGCAAGGCAGAGTGGACAGCACTGTGAGCCTGGTGCCAAGGGCGTGAGACCCACGTATGAGTTTGCTGGGGGGGTGGGCATGGAGGTGGGTGGGACGTCGGCATCCTGTATCAAGCAGGATGGCCAGGTGAACTTGGGTGACAAACCACAAGGTTCACTTCTTGCTCTTGCTCTGTGTCCATGGCAGGGTGTTGGGGTGCTCTGAGTCACCTCTCCAGGACTCAGGCTGATTGAACAACCACCAACTATAGCTGCAGGTCCTGGGGACAGAGTGGGGAGCACCCTGGAGGGTCTCACACAGATGACGCAGTGCTCTCACCCCAGGTGATGGGCACTCCTTCCACTCACCCCATGCCCTGTTTGCCAGAACTAGTCACATGGCTTCTCCTGAAGGCTGGGGGTGGAAGATGCAGCCAGATCACAGGCCTGGAAGATTGGGGAGCATTGGTGATTGCCTTGAGGATGACACAGACCTTGGATGGCAAAGTGGAAATTTATTTTATTTTATTTGTGTGCCTATCATTACTCCTATTTCATTTTTTAAAGTATGTGCTCCCAACAGGACTCCTAAACATTCCTATTGCCTTCTTAACATCCATACACCAGCTTTCATCTATTGTGATGTGTGTTACACCTTAACTCAATTCTCAAATAAAGGTGTTAGTAAAAGTCTTCTTGATACTTCAGAAAAAAACAGTTATTTTTAAAGTTGGGCTGTTTCACAGGAACAGACCGCTTGTGTTTCCCTTAAGCAGTTCGCAGAGAGGACTTTTGTGTTCCCCTGGGTGAAGGGTCCTGGGTACCCATCCCAGGTAGGGGAGATGGTAATCATGACAGGAGGCAGGGAGGGAGTCTTGGCCCTAGGTCAGGGGTGGGGCTGGACTGTCACTTACTCATCTCTTGGTCCCGAACCAAACCTGACGGAGGGTAAGACCTGTCATGGCCATTTCACGGAGTAGAAAGCAGAGCCACAGGGGAGGGGTAGCTTGCCTGGGGTAGAAGGTTTAAACTTGCAGGATGCCACAGCCTTAGTTTTGGTGTTTGGACAACTAGGATGAAGCCCCAGACTCCCCTCTGTAACTGTGATTGCTCCAGGGACAAGATCTACAGGCCATACCCAGTGCTCACGATGCAGAAGTAAGCTCTTAGGCTTGTCTGGCCACAGAATGTTCCAGTCCCTTGTTGCTCAGGTCTCTCTGCCCAAAGTTGAACAGATGCTTGTTAGGACCAGCTCCAGAGCATTACCTGTTAGGTCTCAGGGCTCTGTTTTGGCTAGTGGAAAATGTACCTGAAAGTTTAGGAATTGCATTTGGCTCCTAGTAACAGAGAGCTGGAAAATATTTTCTTAAACGAGAAAGTACTTTCCTTGTCTGTGAGGTGACAAGGAGCCTGAAGGGAGGCAGCCAGGGCTGGCGTGGAGGGCTGCCTCTCTATCACTCTCCTAGGTCCTCCCTGCACCTCCAGGGGAGTCCTGCCCTCTTGCTCCAGCAAGGACCAGGGAGGCAGGGGCAGGGTCAAAGAGGCTCCTGATGAGTCAGCCCTTTGATGGACCTTCCCCAAGCCCTACTCAGGCATCTCCACATTGTCCCTGGCCGAGCTCAGTCCCAGGGCCACCCCTCCCTGTAAGGGAGGCTGGGAGCTGATGCACCAACAAAAGCAGGGTCTGTTACTGAGCAGAAGGGGGTGCAGTGAGCAGTTTCTGTGATTCTCCAAGTGCTGTTATAACTAATACACCCCCTCCCCCATTTCTCTTTGACTGCTCCATTCTGCCAAGGGTGGGAAATAGTGTCAGGTACTAAGGGGTGCAGAGAACTTGAGGCCCTAGGCCCTGACATGCTGGAAGATGTGGATCCTTCCAGGGCAGGAGTTCCATGTTTCCTGATTTTCCTGAGCCTTGGTGGAGTTTGCGTGTCACCTTGCATCCCCTTTGGGGCTCACTGAATGCTTTTTGCAGGATGTGCTCCCAGCCTCGAAGGCGCTGTGTAGGGAGGTGGGGTCTGGTGTGCTCTCCCCGCCCCCCTGCCACGAGGCAGTGTCCTTGCAGAGACTCTGCAGGTCTGAGCAATCGGTGGTGCTGGAAGGTGGTGGTGGTGCAGCTGGTAACCAGTCATCAGAAAGGCTGCTGCTTCCCAGGTGCAGGGCAGGAAGAGGCTGGGCTGCCCTCTGCTAGGGGAGGAGTCTGACCTGCAACTGGGCTGCATGTGCTCTTGGCAAGAGTGGAATGGGGTCAGAGCCCACTGATCTTAGTCAACTGTCCCCAGCCCTTCATGCCTGTCCCTCTGCTTGGACCTCAGCCCAGAACTCTGCCTGCATCCGCAAGACAGCCAGGGTGAGTTCCGGTTCAGCCATGGCCCCGGGGTCAGAAGGACATGACAGATTGTTGGCCCTGCCCCTGGGACCTGACCCCCTCGATGGGATCAGGTGCCTCCACGGAGGAGAGGGGACATAGGGGGGCTTCCCATTACCTCTTGACACCAAAGCCAAGGTGTGCCCTTCCTGGGTCCAGCCTGGCTTACCTTCCTAAGAAGGCTATTTTACAATTCAAACAGTGCGGACGAAGGTATAAAGTAAAAACAAAGGGCCTACTCCTCAGTTCTCCTCCCCAGGGGCAACAAATGTCTACCTGATTCCTGGGCATCCTCAAGGATATTTTCCCTGTGCGTGCACATATAGCTGTACAACTTTTTTTTTTTTTTAATGCAAGTAGTAACTCTATACACAGTGTACTGCAAGTCGCTTTTTATAAAAAACGCATTTATTATACCTCGGAGGACACGTCAGACCAGCACCATTAGCACTGCCCCATCTCTGAAAGGCTGCAGAGTATAGCGCTATTGGAGGTACAGGCATTATACAACTTCCTTCCTGATAGAGGTTTAGGCTGTGACTTGTTTGGGACCATTATAAGCAACGTTGCAATGACATCCTTGTTCTATATCTTGGAACATTTTCACAGAAGTTAAGGATCAAATATTTAGTGGGACTGCTAGGGTAGGGTCTTAGGGTATGTGTGTTTGAAATTTAGGTAGTTACAGCCCAAATGCCCTTGAAGGAGCGGCCCCATTGTAGAGTGCCTCCCCTTTAGTCCATCCTCCACTCAGCAGCCAAAGTGATTTTTAAAGACAGTTAGATCAGGGTCTTCCCTGGTGGCGCATTGGCTAAGAATCTGCCTGCCAGTGCAGGGCACACGGGTTCAATCCATGGTCGGGGAAAATCCCATATACTGTGGAGCAACTAAGCCCGTGAGCCACAACTACTGAGCTTGCGCTCTAGAGCCTGTGAGCCACAACTACTGAAGCCCGCACACCACAACTACTGAAGACTGCACGCCCTAGAGCCTGTGCTCTGTGACAAGAGAAGCCATGGCCATGAGAAGCCCGCGGACCGCAACAAAGAGTAAGTAGTCCCCGCTTGCTGCAACTAGAGAAAGCTTGCCCGCAGCAACAAAGACCCAGTGCAGCCAAAAAAATATATATATAAATAAATTAATTAAAAAATAAAAATAAAAAAATGACAGATCATCTAATACCCCTGCTAATACCCCAGCTGCTTCGATGGGTACCCACGCCTCTGATGCTATGCCTCGTCCGCCCTCCCCACAATCTCCCTTCCCACCAAATGCTCCAGCCACACCCACTTCTCACCTGCCCTCCAGCACAGCAGCACATCCCACCACAGGGCCTCTGTGGGTGCTGGTCCTTCTGCCTGGTGCCCTCAGAGCTCCATGTGGATGCCAACATGAGGGCCATAAATAGCATTTTATTGTTGTCTCCATGACTATCATCTTACTGTTGGGTGAGGTTGAGTGTTATATCCTCTACCTGTTTTCCTCTCACGTTTTCTCTTTTTCATCGATAGGTACAAACTCTTTGTTTAAAAGATAAACCAACTATTTGTCTCTCAATTTTGTTACAAATATATTTTTCCTGATTGACTGTCCATCTTTTGAGTTTGTGGTAATTTTTCCACTTAAGTGTCTAAGTTTTAGGTATTCAAGTTCGTGGACCATTTCCATATGGTTTCTAACTTCATGAAGAAGCCCCTCAGCTGAGCTCCTGCCTCTGCTCACCGCAGCTTGTGCTAGTCCTGGGGCTGGGCGAGTGTGGAAAGGCAGGCTGGGGCCCGATCGTGGGGCCCTGAGTGTCTCAGAGCAGTCTGGCTGCGGGGGATGTGAACCACAGGTTTGGGGCAGAGGAGGCGTAGGACCCGGTTTGCATTTGAGAAGTTAACTAGGCAGCCGTGGGGTGCGGAGATGAGAAGAAAGGGGGAGTGGTGACCTCCAAGAACCTGCTGAGGGCCCAATGGCTGTGACATGCATGGGGAGGCTCAGACCCTTAGCTCCCCCTGAGGCCACTACAAGGAACTGGGGAGACCACAGCCCATCTCTGCCCATGGAAACTGCTTAGGGGCAGCCTTGCCATGGGCCAAGGAGGGGCTGCCCCTTCCAGTGGGGCAGTGAGTGGGTCTGGGTGGGAAGAGTCTGCGCTGTTATTACACGTACTCTACAGACAGAAAGCCATGACTTCACTCTTGAGATGAAAGGAATCACATTTGCCCACATACACCAGCAAAATCTTAAGTTTGATTTTTATAATTTAATTTTAGAAAAAGGTCAACAGCTTGTATTGGAGGATGATCTCACATTCACACTCCTGTTCTGGGTTAAGCAGCCTCAAATGGTTACTCTTGGTAATGATGTGAACATGTGTGCATAGGTGTGTACATGCAAGTGTGTGCGTAATTTATGAAAGTTCTTGCCATCATACCCATACATCCCCCTGTTAACAATTTCACTTTTTTACCCTGCTGTATGTGTTGCGTGGTAAATATATAATTTGATATAAGCCTCATATGATGTAATTTCACAATCGAGTCCTAACCATTGAGATACGACTTAATTTGTTAAAGTGATAAACAAGATTATTATGTGCAAACAAACAGGGTTTATGCTCCAGCTGCATCCAAATTTATTTCACAAAGCTGTAAACACAGGCCCTTTCTCAAGTCCTGATGATTGAGTCTCTCTGCCTTCTGTTGACAGGAGAGGAATGCAAAGGCTGAGTCGGTGCTCTCGGCCCTGTGTTGGCTCTTGCCTTTCCAGCCCTGTCACTTAAAGAAACTCATTCATTCCCCAGGTTGGGCAGTGCTCCTCGCTGGGGTCCTTCTAAGCTTTTCACACAGAGACTTTCCCAAGCGGGGACATCTGATCTCAGCCTGCCCGAGCGGGGCCCCGGGCCCCGGGGACTCAGGAGCTTGAGAAATGTGCTGAGAGCCTGGGAGCCACCGGGGGAAGGGGCAGGGGTCACAGCCCTCCTCCCTCCCTGCCCCAAACTGCTCCCCAACTGAGAGCCCCTAGTGTAATTCCACCCCAGACCTGGGGGTGAAAGTGGGGAGGCCCATTATGCCAGCAAGGCCCAGCCCCACTTCGTGTGACCCAGCCCAGCCCTGAGAGTGGATGGAAGAGGCAGGGGGACTTTGGCCCAATCAGACCCCACCGTCTTCCCTTGGGCTGTAAAACCAGCATTGGGGGGATGCGGGTATCCAGGGAACTCAGCCCTAGAATAGGAGAACCCTCAACCCTGCCCCCCCCCCAACCTGGGCGGGGTGGGAACTTCTCAGCACTTCTTAGCAGCAAGTGGTTCAGAGGAGAACCCAGTCTGCCTCCTGGGTCCTTAGAGGGCTGCAGGCTGCAGGTGGAGAGGTCAGGCTGCTGGCCCATGCTGGCCAGGTCCGAGAAATGCTCATTCCACAGGAATTACCTTCTCTTCCGCATGCAATTCTCCAGCCGGCCCAGCTCCTCATAGGACTGGTAGAAAACATCAAACTCCCGGGTGCCCCAGCCCCTCCAGACAGCCAGGCACCACTCCAGCTTTTCGTTCTCAAAGCCGCACACAACTGTGTCCTTTGCCACTACGGCAGCATCCACAAGCACCCTGCAGAGAGAGGGGGTCTGAGAAAACCCACAGGGGTCCCCACTTGGTCGGAGCTGTGACCCTCACCCTGCACCTTTTTGGAGGACACAGCCTGGTTAAGGGGGAATCTGTGCACCCCAGCCTGGCACCACCAATATGCTGGGACACACTGCTTCTCTCTCTGTGATCCAGCCTTTGGGCAGTCTTCCTAAAGCCTAAAAAGGGGCCTAGGGCATCCTTTCAGGTTCACCTCAGAGCAGGTATCCTCCCTAATGCACCTCAGACCCCAAAGAGCCCAGAAAAAATGGTCAGCCCTCTGTGTCCACAGGTTTGGCATCCTCAGATATGGAGGGCTGACTGTACTGTGCCATTTTACATACAAGGACTTGAACATGCTTGGATTTTTGTATCTGCAGAGGTCCTGGAAGCAATCCCCTGCAGATGCTGAGGGAGGACAGAATTATCTATTCTACCTAATGATTCTTGCTCATCAATGGTCCATGACGGATTTTAAGCTTTAACTCAATTTCCTTGCCACCCAGCCCAGGCATGTTTCTTTTCCCTTTCTAAGTTTCCACATGCTTAGGAAATATAGGGCAAATACTAGGCAAAAAACCAGTACCAACAAGTCCTAACTATGTACATTTTTTTTGAGCCTGTGGATTGTTTTGCATGATCCGGGCATACACTGCAAGTTTCCTCCTGGGCCTCTGCAGGGCTGTGTGTCCCACCTCCGGGCACACACTGCCTGCATCTCCTCCCTCTGCCCCGTGTGCCCTGCCTGGCACTGAGGCCAGCATGTAAACTGGGATGTGCAGGGGCCTCCACTCCCTCAGGCCTTGCATGTCTCAGGTACTTGGTAGCTATTTGCCAAGGGAATAAACGTCTCAGGTGCATCTCAAAAAGCTGGCATCCCTTTTGCTGGCTGCCTGGGCTGCTTTCTCCCTACAGTGAGTGTGCCTGGCTCTTGGTAAACCTGTCTTTGGGAGGCAAATAGGAAAAACAACACCAGGAGAAAGTTCAGGGGAACTAATGGTGGGCACTCTGAGGTCAACAGGCCCGGGCTCTACAGACCTGCCTGCTTCCCTGGAAGCCTGACCTGCGATCTGGGAACTACTGCCGCCCACAAACTCAGCTGTTGCTCAGCAGCAAACCCAGATCTTGTCTCCAGTATCACTTGCAGGGCAAGGGTCACTGGCCCGGGTGCCATAGACATTTCCTCTGTCATCATCCTACTCCGGGGAAAACAGGCTGAATGCGATTTCTCCTAATGGGAGATTAACCGTGTGGGACTCAGCAAAGTGAGGGGTGTGGACATTGCCAGCTGCCTGACAACTCCAGGAACACTGGCTGGCACCAGCCTCCCATCTCTATAGTCAGGCAGACTGTGTCTGGACAGGCTGTCCTGCCCAGCATGACCCTCACAATGGAGTCTGGCCTGCCTCCTGGTGGAACCCCCAGCAGATGGGTACAGCTGAAACTGGGAATGGGCATGGTGAGGGTGGGCATGGCAAAGGTTGGCGTGATCTGGCTGTGCGGCTCCACCTGGTGCTGTATGGGAGGAGAGGCACCTCAGGAAGGGCTCTCCTGTTTGGCAGGAGGGATGGGGAATCAACTGGATCCCCATTTCAACTGCAGCTGAGCTTGGGCACTGGAGGCATACCCCAGGCAGGGCAGTTGGTCCACAGGTGCTCTGGGCACCCCAAAAACAGGAAGCCGTGACCAGTGGGTGATGGCCGGTTCAGCTGGTATTTGCTGATCCCCTAGGAGCTGCCTGTTCGTCCTCCGTCTATGGCCACAGTGGTGGACACCATGTTTATTGGTGGAGGACAGAGGGCGGAGGCCATCATGCAGGGAGGTGGCAGTGAGGCCTCGATTCCCTACACCACACCCTGGGTCCTCTAGGAGCTGCCCTCAGTCTTACCCGTGTGGAGTCAGCTCTCGGGCTTTCAAGACAGCGATGACTCGACCCCGCTGGGTTCCTGCATCCTTCTCCAAGCCAATGACGATAACATCTCCACCACGCCTAAGAAACCAAAACCCAGAAGGGGAACCGTTTGTCTAGGGCTGTGCTCTCCAGGGGAAACAGAGCTGGTGTGCAGAAAGGCACGGGAACAAACGCAGCTTCTGCAAATGGATTGAGTTACCGAGAGGGCCCCGGAGCAGGGCGAGGAGGCCTTTCCCAGTAGGAAACCTGACCGTGGCTCTCCTTTGTGGTGCCCTGAGTTCTCTGGAGGGCTGATGGGCTTTCATGCAGCCCTTCTTAGATTTGCTAAAGAGATTCCCTCCAGTTCCAGCTCCTGATGGATCTTGACAGTACCTTAAGGTTCCCCTCAGTCTGCCCCCAAAGCAAGAGCAGTGGGAGGTGCAGGATGGCGCTCCCTGTCGGGAAACCTACCTGGGGACCCAGATGACATCTTTCACGGCAAGGATCTTCACAGCTTGCAGGTGCTGGCTGAACGCCTCGCCATCCACGGGGCTCAGGTCATGCTCAGACCTGTCAGAGCCTGTGGTGGGCTCGAGCAGCCTGCTTGTGTCCTCGCAGTCAGTGGAGAAAGGCAAGCTGGAAGAGCTTGCGGGGGAGTAGGGTAGGCTTGAAAGGGACGTGGGCACCTGGTGGGGTGGAGACGAGGAGTAGGAGGACATAGAGCAGTAGTCGGTCAGCGAGTCCTGGTGGGTCAGGATCTGCGTGCCCAGCTCCTCGCTGTACATGATGCTCATGTCTGCAATGGAGTCCTTCTTGGGCTCCTTCGGGCTGGCTGTGGAGCAGTCCAGGGGCTCCGGGCCCATTGGGTGCACGGGAAACACGTCCCTGAGAGGGCTGGGGTCCCCGCAGAAGTATCGGGCGCACAGCTGGTAGGTGGCGGAGTGGTACATCACCAAGCAGTTGGCCCTGTCGTCCAGGCACCAGACGACCTCCTCCCCGTGGCATTCAGAGCCGCACACGACTGACGTGACCACCGAAGGGGCTGAGTAGGGCTCCAGCCGCCTGCTGATCTCCAGGGCCACGCAGTCGATGACCAGCAGGCCCGGCCCGTTGCTATACCAGACCTCGGATCCACTGTTGACCACCTCCATGGCCTTCACGGGGTAGGGGTTCTGCCTCGCATCTTCATCTGGGATGCTGAATTTGGACCTGTTGGCTGTGTGTGAGCACAGGTAGGAGCAGCTGTGGTCTGGGGTGCCGTGCACCATGGGAAACACCGCCACAAGCCCATCAGCCAGGCCTGCCAGCACCAGGTAGGAATTCTGCGGGGAGAAGACAGGGATGCTTGATGCCCTTGTGTCTCGCGCACCCGGGAGAAACAGTTGGTGCAAGGCTCATCTCTGCACGTACTCTAGGTGGGCACGCGCTTTCTACCAGCATTTCCTGGAGAAGCCAGCTCCTAAAAAGGCAGCGGCTGCCAGCGGGAGCTTCTGGGTATGCTCCCAAAGGAGGTGCAGCTCAGGCCCAGAAAAGCCACACCCATCCCCCCTCCTGTGAGCAGGAGGAGAAAGGTCCATGGCACCCAAGCAAGGGGCACATGTTGCCTGGACCACACGGCTCACCTTTGGTCAGCCTGGGCTTCTTGCAATGCCAGCAGGAGGGAGCTGCCTTCTCCTTCAGGTCACCAGGGCCTCCTTCTGAGGCAGGATGTGGTGCCCTCCTTCCCCTGAACTCTGCTCCTTAAGGTGACAGCAGTTGTGGACACCCTATGAGTCTGCTCTTGGCCTCCTGCCTGCTGCCCCACAAGCCGGGTGCTCCATAAGAGCAGGCCTGGGTCTGCGTGCCCACCACTGCCCCCGGCACTGGCCTGCACAGGGAAGGGCTGAGTCCCAGTCATCTCTGTGACTCCCCCCAGTTTTATGCTCAAGTCACAACACATGCTGCTGAACTAATTCTTGAAGAAATCACTTCCAAATTCAACTCTCTTGTGGAGGCACTTTTTGGCCACTATGCCACGTTCCCCGCTTACCACATCTACTCTGAAATGCCTGTGGTTTAGGCATTGATGGGGTCTTGGGGTGTCTCCCACCCCCGCAATGAAGCATGTGCTCTTCTACAACCACCAGAGGTCATCAGGCAGAGGCCAAATTGCAGAGACTGTGCTGAATGCTGGGCCCAGCCCAGGCCTCCTCAGAGCATCTGTGCGGAGCTGGGAATGGAGAGCAGCTTAGCAGCCTAGACGCCTGGGTGGGGTTGGGGGGTGGCCAGGAAGAGTTCAGAACAAAGCCAGAGCCGGGAGAGAGCAGAGACGTGGGCCTTGTGCCAGGGAGGGTGAGCTGCAGAAAGCCCTCTTGTTGGCAGCTGGGAAGTTGGGCTGTCCAAGGTGATGAGTGAACCAGCCTCTAGCTTACTGAAATCAGGATTCAAGGAAAGAAAACAGCCAAAGCAAATAGGAGCAAGGTCTCTATCAGTCCCGGCTCTGGGCCCCAGCCAGGCGGTGAGTCCCACATCCCAGATGGGTGTGGATGTGTGCGTGCAAGAATGCAGGGGTCTGTCATCCGTGGCCACAGGGCAGCATGGCCTCTGAGGGGCAGACTGGCAGGGAGGTTATGCACAGAGCCAGCTTTATTCCAGCTGGTCGAGTGGGTGGTGGTGCCCTGGCTTGGGGCTCTGGCCAGCCGTGGCTTTAAATAACACTTTCTGTTGAGTTCTGTGCTTCAGTGCAATGAGGTCTCGAGCTCCCCAGTTGCCCGTGGGGCCACAGTCAAAAATGACTCTAAGGTTGATTTCAGTTTCTTTTTTAAAAAAAATAAATTTATTTATTTATTTATTTTTGGCTGTGTTGGGTCTTCATTGCTACGTGTGGGCTTTTTCTAGTTGTGGTAAGCGGGGGCTACTCTTCGTTGTGGTGTGCGGGCTTCTCATTGCAGTGGCTTCTCTTGTTGCGGAGCATGGGCTCTAGGTGCGGGGGCTTCAGTAGTTTTGGCACACAGGCTCAGTAGTTATGGCACACAGGCTCAGTAGTTGTGGCACAGGGGCTTAGTTGCTCCGCGTGTGGCATGTGGGATCTTCCTGGCCCAGGGATCGAACCCGTGTCCCTTGCATTGGCAGGCGGATTGAAAACCACTGAGCCACCAGGGAAGTCACTGATCTCAGTTTCTTAAGAAATGAAACTGTAGAGAGTTGGAGAGGAGAGTGCATATATTTCACGATTGTTAGGAAGTAGTAATAATGCTCAAATTTACTCAGTGCGCTGGCCCAGAGCTTTGGGTACGTTATGCCCAGAGATCCTCCTCTCAATCTCTTTTACACACATTTTGCAGATGGGAGAACTGGAATCAGATGATAATAGCCGACATGTTTTAACAAAGCCTCACCAATAATGACCCTTCAAGCAGAGAGCTGCACAAACAGGGGCCTCAGGGCCCACAAAGGGGTTCTGGAGGCCAGAGAAGCCTTGGGGACGCCGCTGAGGAGCTGGGGCGAGGGTAGGGGCAGCTTCTTGGGGGGATGGTCATGGCGCTTGATCTTCAGAAATGAAGAGGAAGAGGTGTTGAGCGGCAGGGTCAATTCTGGAGGGAAGGGCCTGCTCAGAGTGCGGTGCAGGGTGGGGAGGGGTGTGAGGGGGCAGCGGGGGGTAAGCCCTGGCCGGCCCTGTGGGCTGGGTCTGATCCTGAGGATCAGCAGCACTGCCGGGGCCCAGGGCTGGGGAGGGAACCACTCGCAGATTCATTTGAGAAAGGCAGGGGCTAGAAGTTGAGGTGATGAGTCTTCAGGGCCATGCTGGACAAAGAGGGACTGAGTTCTGGGACTGAGGCTGAACACTCACGAGGAGGCAGAGCTGAAGGGGGAGGGGAGCTGGATGCCTGACAGGGGTGGGGGCCTGCCAGGGCCCGGTGACCAAGTGGCTGTGGGAGGTGCTGGGCCAGGATCCTGAGGCCCCTGCTCTCAGAAGGGGAAGGGCACACATGCAACTTCTCCTTGACACCAGTTGCACCAGAAGAGCATCTCACCAGAACTGGGGCTGTGGCATTTGCATGCAGAATGCAAGCCTTCCCCTTAGCCCACTAATGATGGCCCTGATCTCCTGTCTCTCTAAGGCTGACTGTGACCTAGGCTTGGTGATCCAGAAGAGCATGGCTCTGCTCCCTCCCCACCAGCCCAGTGGAACGGGGAAGGGATAATCAGAGATCTAGACACCACCTCCCCTTACCTCACCTTTTTTATAACAGGCACCGCCAAGAAGCAGGTGACGATGGCTGGGGTGTCCAAAGCCCGTTGGGGCGTGTTCAAGGGACACATGCCCTTGAGGCTGTAGATGTAGATCTTCTGGTCCTGCGGAGGAGACAGTCAACATGAGAGCCGGGGGACTTCCCTGGCGGTCCAGTGGTTAAGACTTTGCCTTCCAACGCAGGGGGTGCGGATTCGATCCCTGGTCGGGGAGCTAAGATCCCACATGCCTCACGGCCAAAAAACCAAAACATAAAACAGAAGCAATATTGTAACAAATTCAATAAAGACTTAAAAAAACCAAAGCAAACCAAACAAAAAAAAACATGAGAGCTGGGCTGCAACAGGCCTGCCGGTTCCTAGGGTGCACTTGGTCTCAGAAGGCCCTTTATGCCTTGGAAAGTAACTTATTGAGGCTTTCTGGTTGGTTGTTTTCATTTTTCTGTTCTTTGTAAAAACTTTGAAAACTATAGAATATTGTGAAGAAAAACAAAATCGCCCATACTCCAATACCCAGAGAAAGCCACTTTTGGGATTTGGAGCCCAGACTTTGTTTTCCATGGGTATTGGTGTGTGTGTGCGCATTCTCAACAGTGGGACCACATTTCTATGCTGTTTCCACACTTTTCTTCTCCCAGGATGATCAGTGCAGGCAGAGGCCCTGTCCTTCCTGGTCTGTGAGGGAATGATGCATGTCTATTGCTCAGGTGTACCAGAATTTGGCTCATCTGTTGTCAGATGTTTATTCTGTTCAAGTCTTTACTATTATGAATTATACTAGAATGAGCATTCTTATACACCTATCTAGTCTGAGTGTGTGTGCGTGTGTGTGTCTTGGTTTTTTCCTTAGAACAAACTCTTAAAGCTAAAATTGCAGAGGCTTACATGGTACGAATATTTTTGAGATTTCTGATGCATATTTGAACCATACTTGCCATCTGGAAAGGCTGCACCAGTTCATACACCCCCACCCAGTAGCTTCAGAGCATTTGTTTTGGGGCACTCCTCTCTGGAGTCCTCAGAAGACAGTTCCTTGCGCCTTCTGCTGACCTTTTTACATGAAGGCGCGAGGCCTCAGAGCTGAGTGGATTTGCTGTGTAGACAGGCAATGTTATAAGAAACCCAGTCACTTCGCCAACCTGCTGGGGTTCTCCTCTTGCCGAAATTCTGCACTTGACACTTAGCTGAATCCCAGAGATGCTGCTTGCTCACAGGGCTGCTGGCATTGCTCTGGGGTCTCACAGCTGTGGGCTGGGGTTAAATCTGAAATTCAAATGTACCTGGGTGTCCTGCATATTTAGTTGCTAAATGGGACCCCCCCAGGGGCTGGTGTCGCCCACCTCGATGAGAGCCCTGCAGAGGGGTGGTTACCTCGGTGGCCGTCCACAGAGAGTTCTGGACCTTGAGCTGGCAGCTCAGCTTCATGCCCGCACAGCTCATGCGCTGCACTTCCAGGAGGCCCTTCTCCGCGTTCACCACCGTGTAGTTCCTACAATCGGCAACAACTGTGCAGTCAGCTCAGGCCTCCCTCTCCCTGGCCTGGCCTGTAGCAGCCTTGGAGAAGGACATCAGCTGTGGGCCTTGTCCACCCCTTCCAGCCCAGCGTCCAATTTCACATGTTTTAAGAGACTCAAGGACTGTTCATGGCTGGGGAAGAGCTTGGTTCTGCCTGCCTGGTAATGCTTGAACATTTGGGCAGAGAAAGGCCATTCCCAAGCAGAAGAAAGACCCTTCTCTTTCTGTGACCTTTGAGGGCTCAAAAAGTTGCCCACAGCATGAAGGGACACCAGGGGGCTGTACCTGCACTAAGGCCGCTCCCTGCCCTCCCACTGGCCATGTCTCCCCCCCACATCCCTGCCACACACACACAGCAGAGTACATCAGGTCAACCAGAGACAGATGGGGGAACTGCAGAGTAGACTGGGGGTCTCAAAACGGGCCCCCAACATAAGTGCTCTGAGAACTAACAAGCTGTTGTTTATGAGAGTGGCCCTTCACTCACCCGCCCCACCATGTTCCCCAGCATCACCATCTCCCCACCGTCTTTGATAGGCATCCAGCATGCTCACTGCCTGGAGGGAAGACTGAAGCTGGGGCAGGGGTCGGTTATTCACCCAGGCTACACAGATCTTTTCCCCAGTCCAAGGGAATAAGTCAAGTGAGTGAATAGCAGTTCTCAATGTAACATTTTTCTGCCATCAAATTTTGGAAACACTTGTCATTGTTGACTGATAACGTGTATTCACAGATGATAAGAGATGAGTGAAAAATCAGCAAATAAAAACTTTCTTCAAAGTTACATTCCTCCCTTTTTCTCCAGTCTTTTTTCTATGCATTGAAAAAATAAAACTAGGATATTATAAATAACTTTACACTTAACTTGGAAAAAATTAAAAATATAGAGAAACTTAAAGGAAAACACACCCCTATTCCATCCAACAAGAATTTTGTTGTGTGTACCCTGTTTTCTGCACGTCCCCCCTTTCTTCTCACACATTTCCCTTCCTTAATTCAGGATGGTCTCATTTCTCCCTCCACTCTCACTTCCCAGGCTCACTGCCCTTTGTGCTTCTGGCCATAATTTCTTCCCCTCACCCTCCAGTGAGCTTGCCCCTTCTTCAGGCTGGGGGTGAGCTTTTAAAACCCTCCCAAGTCACAGAGAGAGGCTTCCCCTTCCCATTGGAGATAAGATTTTACAGCTCTGAGCAGTATTGTCTCCAATATCCTGGGTGAGTCTGTAAGACTGAGAAGGTGAAGAAAGTATTGCTGGGCGGTAGGGTGGAGCAGGGCCCATGGCAGAAGCAGCACAGAGAACCCCAACATACCTGCAAACTTGGGAAGGTTCCTAGACTGGCAATTACTGGGTCAAAGGGTATAAGTATCTCGAAGCCATTTAAGACATACTGACAAACTGGTTTTCAGACAGATGTGTAAATTTAGATGCTCACCAGTAAGGTATGACCCACCCTCAGTAGCATCCATTATTATCTTTGAAAAAAAAGTTTGCCAACATGATGAGCAAGAAAAAAAGTTATCTTGCAGATTGAATTTATATTTCTTTGATTACCAGAAAGTTCAAATGTTAAAAAATATGTTCATTGTCCTCTGTTTACCTTTTTCAAAGGACACTTATGTTCCTTGCCTATTTACTATTGGATTTTAGTATTTTTTTCCACTGATTTGTAAAAATCCCTGAAATAAAAAGATTAATAATTTAAAATTTTCTCTATTTGTTTAAAAGATTTTAGAGAGTCTGTTGAGGAAATAAATATTGATGGGAAAATTGGGTTTATTTTTATATACACTGGTGAGCATTTCAATTTATTTTATGTGTACATTTATACTCTTTAATAGTAAGAGGGTTTTATTTTCATGATAGGCAATATGCCTATATTTCCTGGTCTTCTGAGATTGTGACATTCCACCAAAAGCATTGTGAGATCAGGATGCTGTGCCCATAAAGGAGTTTGAAAACCATGTGCTGTCATTCAAACCAGAGGGCCCAGGCCCCACCTATCAATCCCTCCCTCCTTTCTTCTTTTTCACAGTGTGCATATCACGGCACATGTGCCCATCACACAGCTTCCGTAATTATCACTGTATGGCCATGTCAGTTCATCTCTGTCCCCATCCATTTTTTTTCTCTCCCCAGATTCTTATGAAGCAAATCCCCCAAATCATCTTTTATCTATAATGTTTCTGCATTTATCTCTAAAAGATGATTAGAAAAAAAAAAGATGATTAGAAACCTAACCACAACGCATGACCCCACCTAAGAAAAGAGAAAATAATTCCTTAATATGAATATCCAGTATTCAAACTTCCCCAACTCTCTCATCATTGTTTTCAGTTTGCTTGAATCAGCAGTGAAAGAAAGCCTACATTTCCACTGATTTTTATGTCTCAGTCTTTTGATAGGTTTTCCTTCCCTCTTTCTCTTTCTCCCCTAGCAGGTCATGTGCTGAAGACACTGGGAGGTGTCCTGTGGAGTTCCTGTATCCCAGGGTTTAACCTACCTCATTCCCCTGTCCTGATCTTGAGTGTTGATTAGATTCCATCTGAATTTTTAGGCAAGAATACTTCCTCATTGGGGTTGTGTATTTCTATTGAGAGGCTCACAATGACTGGTTCTCGCTCCTTTTGTGATCATTCATGATAACTGCCTACATCCATTATTTCAATAGAAATTACAAAATGCTGACATTCTAATTCTAGCATTTCTTCTTCATTTATTAGCTTCATTTACTCTAAAAAGAAAAACTTCCTTCTATCATCTCTTTTGCTAGCTACCATGGGGCACAGTTCACATAGGAAAGGCAGAATAAAACCTTGATTCTTTCTGTATAGACTAATTTTCAAAATAATAGGTTTGTTCCCTAGGAGCTAGGAGCCTCCAATGATGATCAATGAGGAGTTTTATAAGTTAAAAAATTTTTTTAATTATTATTTTTTATTAAGCAGCATCAGAAACTAATGAATTTAAACAATTTGATGTGTCTCAATTCATTGCAGATATTTATTCTTACTGATCCTTGGTTGCCCTATCTTTGGCCAGTGGGAACCTATTCAGATTGGCTCCTGAGTCCCTTTGATCCACCCTCACAAGTCTCTCATGGCATTCTTGTTTCCAGTGTGTCAGATGTTTCAGGTCCACTTCCTGCCCCAAATCTGGAGTCAGCCACTTCTCCAATAAGCCTTTGTTCCCCTTGGCACTTAGAGACCACCATCTGCATCCTAGGGGTGCTCACTAGTATTTGGTTGGTCATTGTTTCTAGGCCTTTTCAATGGGCAGAGCTAGGAAATATGAGTTCATTTTTCTTAAAGCTAAAATACTCACAAATCCATCCAATTTAAATTCAGAACTACAGGATTTTCATTTAACCTATCTTTTATATTTTGCATGCTGAGTATCACAATTTGCAATGCATGGCACCAACATAATTACTCATTAACTTTACCCTACAATTATAAGCAAGGCCTCAAAATAGCAACACTACCACCAACATTATAATTACTGACTGTGTGTATATGTATGTATGTATATACCACCTACATATATATGTATTTTTTACATATATATGGACATATATGTATACACTTTTTACATATATTTTTTTATTTTTATTTTTTAGGGCATTTTTGTTTTTCTTAGAGCACATCTTATGTCAGAACACTCAGTCCCAGTGACATAAAACCTGATGAAAACCTTACCAATAGTGACTTAGGGAAATGGCAAAGTCCCTTCCATTTATCTCATTGTATCTTAAGCTTTGCTTTATCTAAGCCTTATCAGATTTGAGCACCTGAAAATGTTGCACTAGGCTTCCTAGAAGACTATTCGTGTCATGAAATGCTCTCTTGCTTCTGAAGATGTCATTCTAGGTAGGTGGGAGAGGCCACACCTCTGGCCAGGACTGAAGGGTCTCACACAGGATGGTGCTTTTTTGCAAAGTCTCTGATGCTATCTTTCCAAGTCCCTGGCCTCTCTGTCATTCTCCTCGAATATGCAAAGCCCCTCCCCAATGTCCCTGTCCTTCCTGCCACATCACTAAGAAAAAGATGCACCTGGAAGGTTGGGGGGGCATGAATTCTTATTTAAGGGCATCCTTCTTGCTTGGTCCTGGGACCCCTTCCCTTCTCTCTACTCAGCAACTCTGCTCCAGTACCTTCCTCTCTTTCTGACCCCCAGCATCATTTACTTCCTCTACCTTCAAGCTGCAAATAACTCCCATCTTAAAACAAAACCCTCCTTTGACCCCTGCCCCCCATGTCCCTGGCAGACATCACATTTTCTCTGCTTCTCTTATCCACAAACCCACATGTGCATGTCTGTGGACTGTTTTCTCTCTCAAGCAGACTCCATCAGGCTTTCAACCCACTGTCCACTAACCATCTCTCACCATGGTCATCCATGACTGCTCCCCAAGTCCATGGTCACCCCCCCATATTCTGATAGCAGGGCACGGTAGGCCTCAGACGTTACCTGGACTCCTCTTTCCCATCCCAGAACACCACCATGTACTCCTGGCCCTGGGACGAGAAGAAGGCCGTCTGCTTCCCGCAGGGCAGCTGGTACATGAAGGTTGCAAAGGTTGGGTCCTTCATCTGGCTCACCACTGCCAGGGCCAGTGGTCGCTGAGGGAGAGAGGCCAGCAGGGTCATGAGCAAGGGTCACTTACAACCAGATGGATGCCCATTCTTTCCTTGAAACTAAGGGTCTTGAACCAGGAAGGAAGAAGTGGAATCTGCTTATTCAGCACCCAATCAAAACAAGAGGCCAAAACAACTTCAGATACCAGAAACAAACCCTTCCAGGGTCTGGGTCACCGTTATCCATGGCAACTCAAAGTCAAGTGGTCAGGTTACCCTAAACTCTGATATTCCAACCCCCATGCCCAGGGACACAAAATCTGGAAAATAATTTTTCTCAGACCTCCTTTACTCTCCATACATTATACTAGCATCATCTAATTTGATAAATAAGTTTTAACCTTGAAACCATTGGTCTCTTCCAAAAACAACTAGCTTCAAAATGATAATATGGCTCCTGCTCCTCATGAGCAAACTTTATTCCCATACTTTAAAAAGAGATACGTACATTCTCTCTGCTCTTGCATGGGGGCTGTATCGCTATAAAGGTTGGTTTGCTTTATTCACATGATGATGTAACACAAAAGTTGGGGAGGAAAAGAAACTTCATTTTTCCTAAGAGTGACACCCACTCAAAGAAAATGAACTGGATGTATTAGAAGCAATACATATCTCTTTGTAGAAGAGATGAGCAGAAAAGGGTTGCCCCATTTGTTCTAGACCCTCAGTGAAGGGTGGGCAGGTAGTCATACATGTGCACTCTGGAGACCCATAGCCTCCACCAGCTGGCAGGAGCTGCCAGGCCCCCAGGCTCTGTGCCCCCAGGTACCTTCTCGGGCTTTGTGTCCCAGCACTCCATCATAAGCGCCTGGAGTCGATGGAACTGCACTTCCTCCAGCTGCCCCAGAACTGGGCGGATGCCCTTGGACAGCTTCTTGGCAATCTGAAGCTGGTGCTGGCCCAGTGCAGGCCGCTGTCCTGACAGCAACTCGTAGAGCACCATCCCATAGGAAAACATGTCTACCTAGGCAGAGAGGCAAGCCAAGTCAGACCCCCTGCCTGGGCCCAGCAGATCTTGCAAGCTGGCCCTGAGAGAGGGAGTGGGGAGACACGTTAGATAAGGAAAACATGGGCCCTGTCCAAAGGAAGACAATCATCAATTTCACCAATCCATCCACCTCTCTCTACCTGTCCAAGCATCCCACCAACCATCTGACCAACCATCATTCTGTCCCTTTATCCATCTATCTTCCAGTTCTTCCTTTTTTTCTTCCTTCCTCCCTCCCTTCTTTCTATCCATCCAGCCAGCCAGCCACCCACCTGATCACCTGTCCTTCTGCACATTTATCTATCCATCTTCCTATGTACCCATATATGCATCCATCTGACTGTCCCTCTGTCCATTTACCCATTCATCCTCCCATACTTCCTTCCATCCATCCACTCATCCATCCATTCATCCATCCATCCATCCATCCAGCCATCTATCCATCCATCCACTAAACACATAATGAGAACTTGCTGTCAGGCACTGGTTAAGGGCTCGAAGGATGCCACGGTCCTTTCCCTTAAGTATAAAAACAAGGCAGGAAAATGCAAACTCTTGGTTTAACATGCTTGGTAGTGGGAGTACATGCAAATCATAAAGAGGGGAAAGTCTCCCAGATCACAACATCTTGATTCCTCTAAATGTCAAGAAAATGTGCCTAAAGGAGAGAGTTACACAGGTCTCCATGAGGGTCAATAAATAACTTTTTAGCAGAGAATGGCTAAGATAGACCTGAGAGTTTTCAATGTGAAGGTTCTGTTATAAATTTAGTTATGAGGTGCCTTGTCACCTGTTACTAAGAAGCTTATTTTTGTCACTCTGGTTTGCCTTTTCTATCTTGGTTAATAGCCACAGGTGCCGATTTAACCCACATATGCTTGGGTCATTCTTGAAGCAATTAGTCAATGACCCATCTGCAAATCACCAAATAACCAGAAATTACAGACCAGGGGAGTTTCACTGCTGGCTGATTAATTAACCAGGGCTGGCACTAGATACAAGGCGAGCACCGTAAGATGGTTTTAAGTTGTCTGTGTGCCAGCATCTACCAAACAGCCCTCAGGGAAGAAGGCAAGCATTTAGCCTTCATCTCAGCCAAGGCTGACCATGCGGCCGCCTGGGAGGCCATGCTTAACCTGCCAGAATTCACTCTCTTCTCTTGGCTTTGGTGATGCTGCCTTTTGATTTGAACAGGAGCCTTTACCATCCTTAGCTGTCTGTTCCTCACAAGCCACTGTGAGGCTGGTCCTCTGTCTCCATTTTGCACATTTAAATGGCAGAGTTGGGACACAAATCCGGACCCATCTCTGTCTTGGACTTTTTGTCCACTGTGCATAGCCTTCACTATGTTCCTGAACTGAGGTTTGAGTATTCTGAGGCTAGGTCACTGTTCTGAAGCTAAGGAGAAGTCACCCGTGACATTACTAGGTAGATACAGGCCTCTGTGCCCTTCTGGTTCAAGCCAGTGCCTGTGGTTGAGTACGGGAGAGGGAGAGATGTGTGCTTGGGGGCATGTGGAGCCCAGAAGCTGCAGGTGCCTCCAGGACTACGCAGTCCTGGGCCAGGGGACAGCAGTGGGCCAGGGCCCATACCTTCTCGTCGTACACGATGCGAGGTCTGATCTCTGGGGCCTGGTAGCCAGGAGTGCCCTCCACGCCGAGGGCGCCCTCGTGAAATGACTGCCGGGATATGCCGTAGTCTGACAGCTTGATGTTGATGTGCTCCTTGACGTCCAGAGACCAGACCAGGATGTTGTCTGATTTCAGGTCACAGAAGATGATGTTTTTCTTGTGCAGGTAGGCCAGGCCGGAGGCTATCTGGTAGGCTATTTTTTGGGTGAGCATGTGTCCCAGGGGCATAAAGGAAGAATCTTTGCAAAGAAAAAATTATCAAACTATCATCATAACAACTCTCTTCTTACCTCTGTCTCCCCAAATACTTTATATTCTACTGATGCGTTCTCATTGCTCTCCAGGCTGGATGCCAGAAGAGACAGAGAATGACCTTCTTAAGATTATTTAGGTTAGAAATGCTTGTTGTTACTGCTTCATGGCATCTCATGAATTGCATGAATTGCATTTCTTCAGTTGTTGGCGTTTTTACTAAAAAGAGCAAGGATCCAAAATTCCTAGAGTTCATCTCAGGCCAAGATTGCTATAATGTCAAGGGGTGAGTTGGAGGTATAAGAACTCCATTAAAAAATCTCTTCCACTGGGGGAGGAATAATTGATTTTAACTGCATTTCTTCTTGCTGAGTTAAAAGACATCTACCGCTTTTCCTCTGTCAGCTTTTTGGAATTTAGTTACCCATTTCTCAGGGTAAATATTTAAAACTTTTGTTAAAAAATAATATAGGATAAAACTGACCCCAGGGTCTCAGATTTTTAACAATGGTGGACAGATGTGGTGAGTTATGGGCAAAGGAGAGATTTATGTGGCTACTGGGCTTACCAGGCTGCTGCTGATCGGGCCTCCCTGGGCTGCCTCTTCTGATGCTCTCACTGCCTCCAAGAGGGGCTATTATCATCCTCCTTTTATGGATGAGTAAATTAAGCAACTTCCTGGATTATGGCAGACAGCCTGGACTCGGAACATGGCTCTGTCTGACTCCAAACTGTGGGCTCCTGCAGCCTTGCCAACACCACTGCCCAGCACTTAGGCCTGGAGAAGCTCTTTTATCATCCACTGGGACTGGCACCTGAGTCACAGGTGGGTGTGCCCGGCCACAGTTGGCTCCCCAGGATCTGAGCTGCCCACCATGGGCTCTCTGGCCTCCCAGGGGCTGGACTGGGCCGGGGCGGGCCCCAGGCAGTGCTCTGTGGAAGATTCTGGGCATGGTGGGTACCTTTGGCATTCTCGGACAGCACGGTGTTGAGGCTGCCAAGCGGGGCGAGCTCCAGGGCGAAGCAGAGCGGGTGGACGCTGATGCCGATGAGGGACACGATGCAGGGGTGCTGCAGGGCGTGCAGCATGCTGGCCTCCTGCCGGAACTCCGAGAAGTTCCTCATGGCGTCTGTGGACCGAAGGTGCCTCAGCATGGTGTCTGCAGGGAGAGCACGGCTGTCACCACTGCCTGGGGAACCTGTGTAGGGCGGCTCTGCGTGGGGGCCCTGTCACACTCAGAGCTGCCTCACGGGGACTCGAGGGGTTGGGCAGGGCCAGGATTTACATTTTTTTTTTTTTTTTTTGCGGTACGCGGGCCTCTCACTGTTGTGGCCTCTCCTGTTGCGGAGCACAGGCTCCGGACTTGCAGGCTCAGCGGCCATGGCTCACGGGCCCAGCCGCTCCACGGCATGTGGGATCTTCGCGGACCAGGGCACAAACCCGTGTCCCCTGCATCAGCAGGCGGACTCCTAACCACTGCACCACCAGGGAGGCCCCAGGATTTACATTTTCAGTCACTCAACATAACTGGGGTTGCAATATCATCACCCAATTTTGGCACCAAATGTAGGCATTCCTGAGGCATCCGGGCTGGTATCAAGCCCTCTCCTCAGGTCTACACTTGTCCTGTCACATTCGGCATTCCTAGCCCCTTGGTGCACACACCCCCAGGCTTGTCACCCACTCTCTTAGCCCTCACCCCACCCCGCTGCTGGCTGCCCGAGGGTCTCAATTGGATCTTATTCCAATCCTGCATTCCCGAGTGTCACCCGGAGCCTGGCTCAGGCAACATGTCTGGCATGTAACCAAGTTCCACTGCTCAACTGCAGGGATGCTGGGGGCTTGGTCGCTGCTCTCACCTTACTCCCTGCCAGGAGCCAGGACCATGAAGAGCAGAAAGGACTACCACCCTCTTGTCAGCCAGAGAGAAAACCATGGGGCAGCCGTGGGCCTGTGACACGTCATCTCAGGCCAGAGGAGAAAGGTCTATGGGCAGTGGTGGGCTGTGCTGTAACCTTCTCCCAATGTCCTTGAAATGCATCCCTCATGGAAGGCATTTGCCTGAGTCCCCCGAGGGGTCTTTCCCACCAACTGGTCACCCACCAGGCTGTGGCCAGCCCTGAGGTCACCGAGCAGTGTCCACCAGGTCCTGCTTGTCTTCTTGTGTCCTGATCTGTCCCTCACCTATGTTCAGATTTTAAAATCAGGGATCATTGGACATGGAAGTTTAAACAGCATGAAGAAAATCTTGGCAGTTAAAATGTATCAACTGTGCCAGATCTATGTGTGCCAGACAAACTTGTGTTTTAAGTGTAAAAGTCTTGTTTTTCACATTGGGTCTTTAGACCATTAAGAATGTATTTCTGACTATGGTCAAAGCCTGACCCAAGTCTGCCCCAGTTTAGCGAACAGTCAGCCTTTCCCACTGACTCCTGACGTTACCTCTGCCACGTGCCAGCCTCGCCTCCTACACACAAGCAGGCTCTCTCTGTTCCCTTGACAGGCCCAGCCGTGCCCCAGGAGAACACTGCCTTAATGCCTGGAGACTTATAAGTCAGGCGTTTGCTGGGCAAGCCTCTCTCCTTTGTCTTCCGTTGTGGGATTTTCTTGGCTGTTCTTGGGTTTTTGTCACTTCACATGCATTTTATTCTCATTATTTTTAAAAATTTTATGTATTTATTTGGCTACAGTGCGCAGCATGAGGGATCTTAGTTTCCCAAACAGGGATCAAACCCGTGCACCCTGCAGTGGAAGCATGGAGTCTTAACCACTGGACTGCCAGGGAAGTCCCCACATGCATTTTAGAATCAGTTAGATTCACACACACACACCCTGCTGGAATTTAGATGAGAACTAAATTGAATGATAAATATTAATTATTCCTCAATACTTTATGGTTTAATTGCTACCATGGAAGGCATTTTCTAATGGGTCATTTTTGCCAAATTTGATGCTGAGCTCACATCTAACAACTTTATCAAACTCTTATTGGCTATGGTGTTTGTCAATAAAGTCTCTTAGATTTACATTCTCTGCATGTAACTATGGTTTTGTTTCTTCCTTTCTTTTTTTTAAAATTTATTTTATTTTACTTATTTTATTTTTGGCTGCATTGAGTCTTCGTTGCTGCGTGCGGGCTTTCTCTAGCTGTGGTGAGCAGGGGCTACTCTTCGTTGTGATGTGCGGGCTTCTCACTGTGGTGGCTTCTCTTGTTGCAGAGCATGGGCTCTAGCTGAGTGGGCTCAGTAGTTGTGGTTTAGTTGCTCTGTGGCTTGTGGGATCTTCCTGGACCAGGGCTCAAACCCATGTCCCCTGAATTGGCAGGGGGATTCCCAACCACTGCGCCGCCAGGGAAGCCCCATGTCTCTTTCTTTCTGATCTGTTTCTTTATATTGCTCGGGGCTCAAACCCATGTCCCCTGAATTGGCAGGGGGATTCCCAACCACTGCGCCACCAGGGAAGCCCCATGTCTCTTTCTTTCTGATCTGTTTCTTTATATTGCTCTATGATTCTAATTTTTCTACCAAGAGTGTAAATTCCTCTTGTGATCATGAAGATAACCATGCTAAGCCAGGGGCAGTGAGAAATGTGATATCCAGCCGGCTAGAAGGGAGGAAGCCTCCTAGCGCTTGCCCTAGCTGGGCAGCATTAAGTGGTGACATGTTGCTCTAGAACATCTCTGAGCTGCACATGATGTGTGGACCTGAGCATGCCAAGGCAAGAGGGTGTGCCCTCCTTCAGGTGGAGGGGGTAAGGGAGAAGCCACCCATGCTGGCTTCCCAATTCATCCATCTGGAGTGCCCACTGTCCTTCCTTCAGTGGCTGGGTGGGGTGGCCCAGGGTGAGAGGTCCACCTGAGGTCTGACTGTGTGCCCACCACGTGTCAGGCCTGTGCTGGACATGGAGCAGATGGAAATTGTAAGGATGGCCCGTGCTCTTGGGGGCTCAGGTCCAGACAAGAAAGTAATCTCCAAAAGCAATTTCTAGGCCTTGCTCAGCCTAATCCTCAGGTCTGGCCCACATCTTGCCAGGCATAAAGCGGGGCTACCCCTGGGGCCCACATTGGCTTTGTTCACCCTCCTCCCCTGCCTGTGTGGCCTCAGGGGTCTCTAAGATGGTGCAAGTTTGGACCAAGGGAAAACACGTGTGAGAAGAAACGATGCAGGGCCCTGTTTACCTTCAGGGGCATTAGCAAAGTTCTTGAATTTCTTGATCTGGAATCGCTTCACAGCCACGGGCTGGCCTTGGTACCGGGCCCGGTAAATGATGGTGCCACTCCCACCTTGGCCCAGGACAGTGCTCTCATCCTCGCTGTGCTCCAGCTTGCTGTTCTCCAGGAAGAGCCTGCCGGAAACACAGTATGTTGGGGGGGGCGGTTAGGACAGACCTCCCTACCCACCCCCTCTAACCTGGAGAGGCCCGCTGAGGTGGGAGGTGGGTCCTGGGCTGGGCGGGTACAAGAATGTGCTTGGCCATTAGTTCCCACTGAGGAGAGTCAGGGTTCAAAGCCACTGGGAGGTCACACAGATCTGGGATAAACCCCAGCCCTGGGCAGGTCACTCATCCCTGACAAGCCTTGATCTCCTCTATAAAATGGGCTCATAACAGGAATGGTCTCAGAGGTGTGGATGGTAAGTGGCATAGGGTGAAGCCTCTGAAGGTGGCAGACACAGAAAAAGAATTCCTTTGGACATTTTCCTCCAAAAGGTTCTATGCTTTGAGAGCTAGTATCCATCAGACAAACTGCATTTATTTACTGCTAGGTTAGTTGTTTCCTCATTTCTTTTTATTAAGCCAATAATTATATAAATGGCCATGCAGAGCTTCTGATCGGCATGGCCAGTGTCCCCACAATTGATGGCTAGGATTTTACCCAAAGGCAGGGAGTTTAGATCTTCTCACCTGTCTGTGTGTTCTAATCCTAGGTAAAAAGGGGACTTCTGTTGGGCTTTTGGAAATATTGCAAGTCACTCCTGGAAGGGAGGGAAAGAGGGAGGGATGCAGGAAGGGAGAGAAAGAGGGAGGGAGGGTGGGCAAGGCAGCCGGATGCCCTCCCATTTCAGGGCTTCCGCCTGCTTTGCTGAGGCCCCCCGGTGTTCTTCTTCAGCTACCTCTGCCGGGTGCCTCCCCTGGAGCTCTCCTGGCCCAACAGACCAATGCCCCTCTCCCACCCCCCAACCATGCAGTTGTTGCCCATGTCTTCCAGGAACAGATTTTGCAGCTGCTCAGACTCTGCACAGCTCAACCACATCACACTCCTGGCAGATGCAACTGTACCCCTTGTAGACCTTGGTGATGCAGCTGAAGATGAACTGGGCTGTTCTCCAAGTGCCCACCCCAAAACCACCTGCTTGGGAAGTGTGGGCACTTGGAAGCCGCATGAGACAGGGAACAGTGGCAATGCTGAAGATCCCTTGGGGCTTTCTGTTAGGACTCCTGTAATTTGGGGACACAGGACAAGGCTCTGTGGATGCCGGATTGCCCCTGCCCCCACCTGCCTAAACTCCCAGTCAGGGAGTGTGATGCTTTGGGGCCATGGTTGGGCCATAGTTAAAGTTTCCAGAGAGTCTCTGCTGGATTGTGAATTCTGTTCAGATTCTTGGGCATTTCAACTCCCAGCCAAGTACCTTGGTTTAAGAACCATGCTATAGCCTGCAATTAGATCCAAACCAACAGGGACAACCAATCTGGCTTTGCTTTCCAGATTCCATACAGTAGACTCAATAGCCCAGATTCAGTGGGGGCATAAAACATAACAAGGTTCAGCAAATAAATGAAAATTCTAAAATTTAGAGCTGCCTAATTGGGCACCCCACCATGAAATCTGATTCGCACATATATAAATCTCTGCATGTGGTCTCCAAGACGTGACAACCCTCATGTTAAAGATCTAGAGATAAAGGTAAGTCACTTTGCAGAAGAGTGGTATTTAATTGTCATTTCTACAAATGAGGTAATGGGAATATTAAAAAGATCTATGGGGGAAATTTTTCCAATGTAGGAAGTGATTTCTTAATTTAACAGACTCATCCAGAAGCATGTTTTGGAACCACAGTCCTGCAATATCTCGGAGTACTCCATATCCATTTTCTTGGGGTGGGAGAGTAATTTGGAAAAATGACAACACAAATATTCTCGCCACCCCCCCAAGGGTTTCTTTAAAGAAACCAAATAGCAATCCTTTGAATAAGAAAACAACAGGATTTCACAACTCCAAAAACATTGCTAACCACCAATGTCAAATTATCTCCAGGGAGACCAAATCATGGCTTCTGGTTTCCATGACTACAGAAGATTCCATCTTTTACCAAGCACTTGGATTCTGTGACTGTTTCCTATAGGGTGGGACCACAGAAAGTTTTCTGTTTTCTCCAGCATTCTCTCCCCAGTTATTATCTTGGATTAATATAGGTAGACTCATCTCTAGGAACAGATTTAGGGGATCTAAATGCTCAGCTGCAGGTTAGCAGTGAGGAGTCAGCATTTGCCAAGAAAGGAAAATGAGGTGGTACATCTGGGACAGCCCCCTTTTTGGACACCAATAGATATTTGTCTGCTATTCCTTGATCCAGCAGCAAAGTAGGAATCACAGAGGAGGGCCAGCTCAGTGGAAAAGAGCACCAGCTAATGTGAGGGAGAAATGGTGTGGGGTCCCAGGATGACTTCAACTTCCAAGTGCTCTGCCTATTGGCTGGGCCTGTGTGGTTTCAAAAAGAAAGCTGACAGCCTGGTTCCCTTCAGGCAGCCTAGGCCAGGAACCTAAAAGTCACCTGGGGTTGGGTAGGAAGCAGTGGGTCCTGTGCATCGGCGCTGTGGCATACCTGGCCGGGAAGTCGGTCATGAACAGCTCAGGGACCAGCTCCTGGAGAGGCACGGGGAGGTCGGGGTGTCTGGGGCAGGAGATGAAGTCCTGCTCGATGGCTGTCAACACACAGTCTTCCATGTCAAAGTACTGCACATCCTCCAATCTCTCACTTGGGTCAGCGTGCTGAGCCCAGGAGGTCTCGCACACTGGGCAGGGCACATACTGCTCCATCAGTGGGGTCCCATCGCTTTCCGTGGCCGTCAGGGCTAAATGGGGACACAGCAGGAGTCAGCTCACACAAAGGCGGCTGCAGGTGGGTCCCTGAACAGCATGTGCACCCCCAGGCTGGGTGAGCCTTTCACAGGAGGGGGTCTGTCTGCCCTGGCCTGGACCCCTGGGAGTGGCTGAAACATGACTGCCGCACTCGTGTTCCTTTTTGGGGAGCACCATCCTCGATCCTAAAAGACACTTGCAGGGAGGGGCCAGGGATGCACTGGACAGTCGCCAGGGGGTCTAGACCCAGAGGTAGCTGGTCTAGGAGGTGCTGAGAGTTTGGGGATCCCTCCTGCACAGCTGGGCCCCGGAAGGACATTGCAGGCTGGGTCTGAGCTATGCCACACTCCAATGACCAAAGCACAACCAGTAAGGAGCCATTCTTAAAATTAGAAACATAAGGCTTGCAATTACTATGATCTTTTCTAGAAGAGCAAGGCAGGAGGAGAAATCAGTACAAATAATAATAGACAAAATCTAGTCATTTTACTTGTGTTCCCCTGGCCAGGAGACAGCTTTTCTGCACACCCCTGAAAGGAGGTACAAAGAAACACCCTCCAAGTTGTCCCATGGAGATGCCAGAAGGGTGAGCTGATGTCCTGCTTTGTGCAGGGTGGACATGTAGAATTTTCTGGGCACATGTGTGTAACACATCCTGCCAGCTGGCTGGTGGTGCTGTGTCTAGGCAGCCCTGTCTCAGGCCCTCAGCTCAGTCCTTCGTGTCTAATGGGCCCTAGTCAAATCCCCAGCAGCACCTGTTGTGGGGAGATCACAAAGGGCCCGTAGGGTTCAAATGGCCTAGAGGCCCCCATTGTATGGCCAAGCACAGCCCAATTGCCCCAACCCACACACTAAACTACCTTCCCTTAGGCTCCTTTCTAAGCTGTTTTTCCTTGTAGGTCACCTTTCACATCAACACCCAAAGGACCCCAGACCCGGGTGTCCAGCGTATGATCTGGAGCACGCCCAGCCACTGTTTCTTAAGCATTTCTTTTGATGCTCTCCCAGGATACAGGGATGGTGTACGGGTGAGGAAGCCAGCTCAGGAGGCCAGAGGACTGGACTAGCAGGCCAGAGGCGGCACTAGGATCCCAAACTCGCTCTCTGCTCTCTTGGTCTCCAGGCTTCCGGAGTTGAGGGCTCACAGGGAACAGACTGCCTGGTTTTGACTGGATGGCCTCCTCCCTGCAGGATGTCCCGCAGTGGGTTTGTCTCCACTTCAGTAGCAAAACAAACAGAGGACCTAAAGAGCTTCACTTCAAAAAGTATTTTCTTTGGGTGGACTGTCAATGAAGAAACTGATCAAAGGGGCTGGAAAGGGCTACGTGGGTGGCTGATCACCACTGGGATTTGGGGGTTTGGGGTAGGCAGGGAAGGAAAATGGGGGCCCTTGGCAGGTGTGGTGCCTTCCCTCCCACCCCTGCACAAGGGATGAATCTCCAGCTGCGGGCTCCCCCCTGGATTTCAGCCGCCCTGTCCTCACCATGTAAACAAGAACTTGTGAGGCTCACATCCAGGGTCTTCCTAGACCATGTGCGGTACCTGGGGCATTCTTCTTCCCCCACACTGTGGGCAGCCAGAGGCCAAATCCCCTCCCAGGACCCGTGGGTCTGGGCCCACTTCTTCCTCATAGCACCTCCACCCATGCCCACAGCTGGACTCCCCCAGGGCTCAAGACTCTGCCAAAGGTCTGTTAGGACCCCTCTGGTCCCCTTGGGCTGAATCCCAGTGGGATTTCTGTTCTCCAAATAAGGAGCCCCACCCCGATTTATAAAGAAATATTAACATGAGCCAAGACCTGGTTCAAAAACATTTTCTTACCAGGAAACCACTGATCGATCAAGGAGTTGACATGGTCTGTGATAAAAGCCATTGCCGAGAAGTCCCTTATTTCCGATTGGCAGATGATTTTTATTCCTCCACTTTTTTTCTTTTTCCAGTTCACATCTGAGGATTCCACACTGCAACCCAGAAACAAAAAGGGGTCCATTGTTATCAGCTGTGAAGGGCCCTGGTTTAATCTCCTTGCCTTCAGGGCGAGGGTGCAACCCCCAGGGACCACCCCCTCTGCAGGGGCCCAGGTAGGACTGTCAGAGGAGGCTCCTGCATTTGTGCACTTACGCGCATGGCCTTGCCTTGTCCCCCTGCTGTCCCCAAAATGGTGAAGTGGACACAATGAGGACTTTGCAGGAAGGGGCGCTCAGGCTGGGATCTGACCCTTAGGTGTGACCCTGGGGAAGGTTTTTCCATCTGAACCACAGGCTTCTCATCTGCCAAGCGGCAACTGTGAGCTTTAAGTGGGAACATCTATATGAAAGCACCAGGCACCAAGAGTGGCCCAAATCAGGCCCTCAAAAAAGTTACTTTCCCCTTTTCCCCTCTCTTCTCAGAGAGCTGAAAAAAATATTTTGAAAAATTAATTGTAAGTACGAAATAATCTTGTATGTACTAAACTAAACCTGATTAAAAATCGGTTACTAACCTGTTAAGCTGACTTTATCTCTCTCTTTCAAAAAAAAAGAGAGAGAAAAGGAAAAAGGAGCTAAGGTAGGTACTGTGGGATACAGGCTGGGGAACCAGTGTCATCACCTGGGGCATCATCTCTTAGGACAAGGGGGTTGTGCTGGATGGCTGTAAGGCCCCTGTAGGTCCCACCTAAGTGACTAGGGGGTGCTAGATGCTCTCACTCCTGAGCTCAGTGGCCACCCACTTCCCTCCAGCGCTGGGCTGTGTCACCACACCCTCCCTTGCCTTTCCTGTTCTGTAAGGGGAGAGAGAAGGTGGGGAAGCTCTGGGACATCTGCTGGGGGTTTCCTACTTCTAGAAAGCTTCCATGATGACCTGCCCTCGGGAACAGAACTCTGGACATCAAGTGGACAGTCTCCCGGCGGAGGCTGCCCTGGGGCCCGTTTCTTCAGCACCGTGGTGACTCAGTCAGGTGAGCTCCCAAATGTTCCTACCTGAGGTAGCCCCCATCAAAAGTGACCAGGAGCCCTTCCTGCCAATAGATGGTCTGATTTCTTTTCACTCTGAATGTGCTGCAGCGATTTCTCTGGTTTCCTGTAAAACTGTAAATGGTGACTTTCCTGTGCCTGCTTTTAGTATTCTTCTTGTTTTCAAAAAGCTGAAAGACAGAGAAAAGACCCTGCTTAAGAAGACCGGGCTCCTCACTGGCCCTGGGCAGAGCTGTGAAGAGGCTGTCCTGGCCCCATCGTGATAAAGGACCACCGTCCATCTTCCCACCCCCTCCCTCCTACACCACTCATCCTGCTGCCAAATGAAATGCTGCATTATCTGAGGGGGTCTCCAGGATACTCTGGGAACACATTTTCCCTAAAAGATTGAAAACAGGATTTTCTTTTTCAAATCTTTTCCATCCCTGATTTTACAAGCAAAAAGTTACCTTAGAAAATATGGAAAATACAGAAAAATATAAGAGAGAAAATAAAATACCAATTTAACACATAGATCATGAAAATTTTGGTATATTTATTTCAGGCTTTTTTCTTATCTACCTGTATGTTTATAAAACAGCTGAGGCCATATTTTGTAATTTTTTATTTCTAAATTTCTAATTGTGTATACTTTTAAAAACTTTGCTTTTCCTATGTCGTTAAAAACTCATAAAATTCATTTTTCTAAAGCTCAATATCTTATTAAGTATAGTAATTTGCTGAATCATTCTCTTCTTTGGACTTTTAGGTTGGTTCCAATCTTTTGCTCTTTCAGATAAGCCAGATGAACATGAAAAACCACAGAGCTTTCTCTGATTTCAAATGATTTCTGTAGTTCAGGTTTATAGCAGTAGTATCATTGGGTCAAAGGGTTTGAACACTTTCAGGCTCTGGATGCCTAGTGAGGAATCACTTTCAAGGTGAATAGGCTGTATATTCACTGACCATGGTATGTGAACTTTCCTGATTCTGGGGCTGGCTGTTAGCTCTCTGCTAATTTGATAGGTGACGAGTGGTATCTTATCAATGCTTGAATTTGCATGCCTTTGATACTTCTGAGACTGAACTCCTTTTCCTCATCTGAATTTCAACAGGACTTCTTTCCTAATTCTGAGTGAGGGATGCTGTCAGGAAGGGCGCCTGCCTCCACACCCGGCTGGGCCCACACCCCGCCAGCCACTGAGCCCACTTGGAAGCTCAGGCCTCACACGATGCTGGTGCTTGGTGACCTCCCACTTAGAACGTGGCAGGAGGAAGAGTTCAAAGGGAGGGAAGAGTGACCCATGCGCCCACTCCTTCCATCTGTCAGTGCACCCAACTGTGTTGCTAACAAGTCTCCCTCCCGCTAACATGAGCTGTGAGAGAAAATGCCAAAGCATTTTCAGGCTCTTCCATTTACTTTTGAACATTTCAGTAAAATGGGAAGATCAAAGAATATCTTTACTTAATACAAGAAGTTTAATTCCATAAGGGCCTTATAATTAGAACATGGAAAAGCAAACTCATACTGAGTTTAATGTCAATTATTCAACAGTCCTGGCTTACGTCAGGGGTTCTCACACTGTAAAGTAAGTTAGAATTCGCTGGAAGTCTTGTGAAGAACAGAGCCCTGGGCTCCATCCTGGAGTTTCTGATGCAGCAGGTCTGGGGCAGGCCCGAGAATTTGCACTTCTAACAAGTTCCCAGGTGAGGCTGATTCTGCTGGCCCAGGAACCCCACTTTGAGAACCACCACTCTAGCCAACCACTATTTCCATATTATTGTCTTGAAATGAATGTTGACTGACAGCCGGGACTTCCTTCAACACAACACCAGGTGAACCCACAGAAAAGAACTCCTTGGGTTAGGTCTTCACTGCTCCCAGCCCAAGTTAAAGTTCTATGCCAGTGGTTCTCAAGCTTGACTGGACAGTGGAGTCACCTAGAGAGCTTTAAAAAATACTGATCCCTGGCTGCCACACTCACAGATTCTGACTTAGTGGTCTGTGTCTGTGTCTGGTCTGTGTCTGTTAGAGCTCCCCAGGGGAGTCTAGTCACAGCTTGAATGGTAAAGTCATGATTCTGAGGCCATGGTTCTCCAGGTGTGGTCCCTGACCATCACCTGGGGCAGTGGTTGGATAAGCAGACTCTTGACTCCCAGTCCATAGCCAGGGAGCCAGAACCCAGTGAGGCCTAACTGTCTGTGTTCCAACAAGCCTTCCAGGGGATGTTGATGTTGGTTAGATTAGAACCCGTGCTCCTAATGGGATATTCTGTCCAAGCCAGCTAGGCACTGATTTGGTATTCACAGAATGATTCAAGTGGGTCTGTGGCTTAGAGGAGAGAAGGCAGCCGTGCTATACTGGCCTCCGGGCCCTAAGTCAGCAGATTTGCTGCAGGAGAAGGGTCTTCAGCCAGGCTCCTCCAAAGGGCATCTCCCTCCCTCCCTTCCTCCCTCCCTCCCACCAGGGCACAGTTGCAGGTGCCTTGCATGCAAGCAAAAACTGCCCCATGCAGAAATGCAACTACCTGAAGGTCCATCTCGGCCAAGCTGATCAGCATTCGTGCTATAAACCTTTGCCAGAAGCCAACTGGAACGAAGCTCATCTTAAACACCCTCTGAATGGTGTTGGCCGTGGGATGCCGCATGCCGTGGGTGTCCAGGCCAGGTTTGGATGGAAGGAGATGTGGCAGGAGATAGCTGAAACACACCAAAGGGGGCTGGTGAACCAGGGGCCTGAGCTCTGCTGCAGGGCCCTGACCCCAGCAGACGGACTGGCCTGGGGCAGGCTCTGCTGAAACAGCTCAGGCTGCCCGGTGCCTTCCTCCCAGGGCCTTGGAATCTTATTTTTAGATAGAGGGTGTAGTTTATATGCTTCGAATAAATGCTCCAAGAAAATGAAGATAGGCACAGTGAATCTGTTTATTGACGTCTCTAAGATAGAGACTAGAATACGGCTAAGGGAAGACGTGGAAACATCTGTGGTCATAAACAGACACAGCAAATAGTAGTTAATTCTATTGCAAACTGGATTGCGAATGGGGAGTCACTTAAAATTAACTTTGGATGGTGAAGGAAAAACAAATACAGCTGCACAGTTCTAAGGACAATGTAGATATTGGGGTCAGAGAAATGTTTTTGGCCTTAGAAGCTATTTATTGTTCTTGACCAGTTGAAACAACACAGTTGCCTTAAAAGTCCGAATGAGGCTGTTTGTGCAAAAGAGCGATGTTTTATGAGAGCACTCTTACTCATAAAAGCGCTGAATCACAGTGTCAGTGAGCCATTCATGACTGTGATCATTTGGAAACAGCTGAAACGGGAGAGGTCCCTCTAAGATTTCCCTGACAGCCAGCATCTTCTGTGTGCCCTGGAGCTAAGGCGGCCTTGGGCAGAGCCTTGGATGTGCCCTTTTCTTAAAGGTTTGCCTTCAGCTCTCCTAATCCTTTAAAAATACATCAGTTTAGGTCCTACAAAACATCTTTAGAACTTTCTGAAAGGGAGCGCTGAAAATATTGTAGAAGGAAAATTCAATGACAGCCTGGTGGGCGGAGCACCCAGGGATTGATCCTGGCTCTGTCTTCAGCACACAGCTTAACCTCATTGCAATTCTGCTTCCCTGACGTGGGAAGAGAAAGTATACTGACCTCAAAGGGTTAGAGAAGGATGGACAGGGGGCAGATGGTGAAGTTTTAGGTCCTTTTCAGCCATTACAGGTCTTGGGTGAAAGTACCTTCTCAACTACCCCAGCTAGGGTGCCTCTCTCCACAGCCAGGTGCTCTCCAGAAGATGCCCTGATTTAGTCCTTTAAGTTTGAGAAGTCCTTCTTTATCTCTCTGACCTCCCCAAACAGGAGGCCCTCGTCAGTGCCCAGTGTGATTTATCCTGCTTCTTCCGCCTACATCATGCTCAGCTTGGATCTTACGGGACCCCCTACACTGCCTGTGTGCTGCAGCTTCCTGCTTCTTTCTACCTGGCAGGTGTACCCTGGGCAAACGGAAGGAGCACGCTCTGCACCCAGGTGCCCCAGTACGCAGCACACAGAGCAGGTGCTCAATATTTTTGAAGGCAGACGAGACTTAGAAGCCAGCATGGCAAGTGAAGAGATTTAAACTGACTGGCAATGGAAGCCCTGCTCAAGGTGAGCAGAGCCCTGGGAGACCATTGGCACCTCCTTAAAAGTGATCACTAGTAGGGCAAGGCTGTCCTAGGGGAAGAGCCTGGGGAATTAAGAGGTGAGCTCTTCATGTGCCTGCTGAACGTAAGTCTGTGAAGACCTGGGCACTGCGGAGCCGGCTCACACTATGTCCCTGAGGTTGTCTCAGCAGTCGGGCAGGAGCCTTCCCTGAGTGCTGAGAGCCAGCGAGTCCCCACCTGGAAAGTACACAAACACTCAGAAGTGTAGGGAGGTTCAGAAATGCCCTGAAGGTTTTCCCAGGGACTGGAGGCTTTCAGGGCTGCAGTTGAAAACCATGCTCTAAAAGGAGCAGCAAATGCCTTTGTTTTTGTTGATAGTGTCTTCGACCATATAAAACCTTATGGTACGAGGAGCTGGAACTCCTTGTCCCTGGGGCACAAGGGAACCATTATACCCGTGCTAAGATGGAAAATGCTTAGACACTCCTGACTTTAAATGGAACCAGACACCATTAGCTATGAGCACTTAACACAAAGATGGAAACAATAACAGTACTGATAATCCTTGATGTCCTTGAAGCTCACAGGTGCAGGAGACACTTCTCATAATTTACATGTATTATCAAATTTAATCCTCACAATGACTATAATACTAGTAGATAATAGTATTATTCCCATTTTACAGATGAGAAAAGAAAGGATGTTGGGACTTGCTTTTACATAGTGCTAATATCTCCTCATTCCTCTAACCTGTTGATAAAACAACCAGAAAATTGTCAGATTCTGGCAGTGTTGTAAACTCACAGGCTACTTCACTGTGTGCTTTTACATGGGCCAAAGTCAAGGACACACGTGGGCCATGGTGTGAGGGATCATGTGGGTTTTGAATTCCTCTTCGGGGTTTCTCTTTTTAGGACTCAATCTTGGCCCTCATGAAGCTGGAACAGGAAGGACTGAGGCCCCATCCCATAGTCATAAGACCAAGTGGAAATCTCAGAGAGAGATGGCCCAGGGCTGGCTCCCAGGAGACCCAGTTTGTGCTGATGGAATTGCTGGGCTGGCCACACAGGGTCCAGGGCAGCTCCCTGGGAGTCTCCTGTGGGCATCCCCCCAGAGCTCTGGGGTTGAGGGGCAGGGTGGTGACAAGTTCTATGACAGATGAATGGAAAAGGTCTGTGGATTTGGCATCCTGGCTACTGCCTCAGGGCCAACATCAGCATCAGACCCAGGAAATGGCTGAAACTGAAATTAGGGCAAGAAGGCCCTGAGAACCAAGCTGGTTTAGGTCAGAGTATCATTAGATTTAACCCACATGCCCCTCCAGCCCCTGCCCTCCCTGCATTTTGAAGCTGGGCTGTATAATTAGCACACACATCTTTGTTACTTACTCCTTTTTTTTTTTTTTTTTTTTTTTTGCAGACGGACTCTCAACCACTGCGCCACCAGGGAAGCCCACTTACTCCATTTTTATTCATCAAATAACCAAGCCATTAACCTCCCAAAGCATGAACTTCCCAAAGTTACCTTTAATGCCATTGCCATTCTTGCATGTTTTCCTACATCTTTTCAATAAATGGATTTCTTTGAACCCTTTGAAAAGAGACATCCAAGGCACAGGAAGGAGCAGCCAGCCAGGGGACTGGCCACGCCCACCCCCTGCTGCTCCAGCCCAGGCAGGCAGGTCATTATCATGGCCCATCCCTGGAAATCTTGCTCAAGCCACCAGTGGTCCCAGCCCTAATTCCTTCCTCTAGGGAGCAACCGGCACAGCCCAGTCCATGGCCTCACCTGTCGTTGGCGACGGGCAGGGCTATCTCAAATTTGGCCAGGAACTGGAAATACTGCTCTTCCGTCTGCTTCGTGAAGCCGGTCCCAACCAGCAGCATCCTGAGGTCCTCTGCCCTGATCACCCCGTTCTTGGCCACCGACCTGGAGCCCTTGATGTTGAAGATCCTCTGCAGACATTCAGACAACCAAATGGGGTCGAGGAAGTAGAGGTTCCTCAGGCCATGGCTGGTGTCCGGGAAGTGGAGCAGGGTGCCGGTTTCAATGAGGAAGCTGATGGCTGCCCAGGGGAGGGGATGAGGGAACAATGTCAAACAAAGGGCAAAAGGGACTCTGGGTGATCTCCTCCTAAGGGGGCCAGGTTACAGATTCTTCTTAGGAAGCAACCAACACTCCCAACACATGGGGCCCTTCACATGTTCTCAAGAGGCATCTTGTAACTCTTGCCAATGTGCTGATCTCCATTATTCATGGATTCCATCTTTGTAAATTCATTGTGACCTGAAATTGATACCTGAAATGTCTTTGCAGTCATTTGCAGACATGCGCAGAGCAGTGAAAAATTTGAGTGATCCTCCCCAGGGCCCTGTGCCTGTGCCTGCTGGTAGCCACCTGATCCCCTCTCCCTGACCACCCTCCCAGCCCACCCACCGGACTGTAGGTCCTCGTAGTCCTTGATGTCACTGCCAGGCATCTGCTCTACCAGCTGCTCTAGCTGCCTGTCCGTCAGGTACTGCACATCATCGCTCAGGCCACGGCGCTGCTGCTCCGCCAGCACGGCCTCCTGGAGGCTCAGGTAGCTCCTGGGTATCTGCGACAGGTGGGAAAGGCTGGGTCCTCAGGTGTTCCCAGCCAGCCTGGCTCGCCTGCCACCCTCCAGAGAACTGAGTAGGTGGAATGCTTCCTGTCACTGTCCCACCCCTCCCTTCCCCCAAGAAACTGCCCACATGGGGACCACACACTATATACAGCACATGTGTTTTACAGTAGAAAGAGAGAGGGAGGTACAGTTCCCCTGACACATGGGAAGCAGGCCCCTGTGGCTTCAAGGGGATGAGAGGTACCCACCAGCCTCCCCGCGAGTCGCTGGCAGCCAATGGTGCTGCCCACGTCTTTCATGCTGCACGTGACGTGGAAAATGAGCTGCCGCAGCCCTTCCTGACCTTCCAGGCTCTTACAGGAAAGCTCGCTGTGAGTGCAAAAAAGAACCGTGCTTATTAATCGTACCTCCCTTCTCTGACAAGCACTGCAGTGCCTCTTGTTTTCCTAAGTGTTTCGTCCCAAACACTGGCAAGTTGAGAAAACTCATGAGAGATAGACACAGAAATTTAATGAGGCCTTACTTGATGCAAAGCATGGTGCTGGGGGCACCACAATGTGCTGCTTTAGTCTGTCTTCCCAACGTGCCCACTTTACAGAGGAGGAAAGTGAGGCATGCAGGCACAAGGTGACTCCCAAGGACACAAGCTGGAAAGGAGCAGGCTTGAGTGGGACTCAGGTTTGTGACCCAGAGCCAGAACTCCTATCATCGCAGGCCCCAGGGGGCATTCTCAAGGGCACTCGAGGAATTCCTGAAAGCCCCATCCTGTACTCTGAGCCACATGGCATGTCTCCAGGCTGACCCATGCACCAATGTCCATGGCACTTAACCCAGAGCGAGGGAACCCAAGAGCCACCAGGGTAGCAGTCAGAGAACACTTACTAGCTGAGCCTCAGTTTCATAATCTGCAAAGTGGGCACAACAATCTCCATAACCTGCAGAGCTGTTGTGAGAATCCAAGGACAGGAGTGGGAGAATCAACACGCCCAGGACACTGGTCCCACCAGCACTGGCCCATCCTGAACCCCACCCTGTGGCCCTCCCCCATTCCAGCCCTTCTGGACCCACTCAGACACACTGGGAGGACCAGGACCACACCCGGGGGCTGTTCTTGATCAATGATCAACAAATGTGATGGGTGGTGTTTGAGTTTCTATCTCGTGGTCCCACTGGGGCTGTGCACACTCAGCACTGGCCCTGGGGGTGGGGAGACTTGGACAGGAAGCACAGAGAGTGTCTCCAGGCCCTGCCTTGCAAATCCTCTGGCAGCTCCTCACCCTCCCTAGGGCTGCATCTGCTCTGGGGGCCCAGGTGCCACCCTTCACCCTGGACAGGGCAACAGAGGAGCATAGCCCCTTCCTCAGGAGCCCTCTGCAGGCAGAGCAGGTGTCCCCAGGGAGATGGACAAGTGAGGGGCCGGCAGCCACAGCCCCGCGACAGGTGGGGATGAGCAGGATGCCATGGGACACTCACTGTAGGTGTTTGAAGGTGATGTCTGGGAAGCCGGTGGCCCTGGACCCGGAGGGTGAGCGGCAGAGTGCCAGTACATAGGCGCGCAGCGTGGCGATTCTCTCCACGCGGAATTTGGTTTCGATTAAGTCCAGGTGTGTTCCCACCACCAGCACCACTGCGTTTGGGGCCTTGGCCTGTGAGAGAGAGTCTGGCTGGGGAAGGGAACAATTCCCTAGGCAGTGGATGTGCCAACCCTGTATGCCCTGGCCCTCAACCATCACCCTGCTGCACCCTGCACTCCTCTCTGAGAACCTCGAGGGCCTGCCACGCACTAGGGGTTGTGTGAGGGCCTGTGACCCTCCCTGGGGCCTCCATCTGTGATCCCTTCAGACAGCGCCCCAGCTTCTGGCCCATGTCACCTTTCCACTGGAAGAGGGGAGCCCCGTTCCCCTCCTGGGTCCACGATGTGGGGCTCTTAAATTTAAGGAAGCAGAAAAGTACAAGAGCACCATCAACCATGTGGCCCAGGAGGGTTTTAAGTGCTTCACAGTGACCTGTGATTCTGGGGCCTCATGAGAGCCCAGCAAAGTGCAAAGCATTTCTCCCTAACCATTTCCTTTTTTCCTTTTTCCCCCTGAGAAGCGACGGGGCCCCTGCAATGTCCTGAGGACTGAGAGATGAAGGGCTGGCACCCCCTCACCTCGATGTTGAGAAGCCAGAACTGAAGGTTGGCCACAGCCTCCTCCCCCAGTGCCAGGTTCCAAACCACCACATACAGGGCCTTGTCTGTGAAGAAGCACTGGTTGACCGTGGCCATGCTGGCGGGGCCACCGATGTCCCAGACGTTGAACTCCACAGACTCAACCTACTTGAGCAACAAGGCAGCAACAGGGAGACATTTTAGCAACCAGGGTTTTAGTCAATCAGATTGAGATATCTGATCACTCTGAACATTGTACATGGGGGCCTGGTAAATGCACAGCCGTGGAAAAGCATGGCCTGTCCTGCTGTTTTTCTCAGGAACCAGCCATCTGAGGGAAGGAAGGGGGCCCAGTGGTTTGGAGGTGGGCTTCTGGGGGCTTCCATCTACTGCTATGGGAGCAGAGGGTCCTGGAAGGCTGGGTCCCGTGGGCAGAGGCATCTGCAGAACGTTGGAGGGCACTGTCTGCCTCCATCTCAGCTGCAGACAGTTAGGAGACCTCCTGCCAGAGGAAGCCGGGGGCTGATGGCAGTGCTCACACCAAGGCTTAACCTCCATCCGAGTGAGGGCAAGGCCAAGCATACAGGCTTCTGAACTGTGCAGGTCAGAGGGCAGTGCCCACCAAGGATGATGGGAAATGGCCCTGATGTGGGACTCTAACAAAAGATTAGTTGTTGGGCTCTGGGGAAAGGCTGTGTAAACGGTGGTTTCTCTATCGTTTTATGAGGTCAGAGTCTGGCCCGAGTAGCTAAGGCTGCACTTTTCTGTGGCAAAGAATCGTTCCACCATGCTGTAGTTTGGCCTCCAAGACACAGCGTGCTGACCTGCTTTTTTGGTGTAAAGATGAAAATGGACAGCTGTTCTAAATTGGCTGAAGGCCCAGCCACATAGAGAGTTACGGAACTCAGTGTTCGCAAGATCAGGTGGTTGTCCTTCAATGAAAGGGGTGGGGAGAAACTTGAATGATGGCAGAAAGGAAGTGGGGGCGGCCAAAGGTCAGGAAAAGTGGAAATACTAATTCACCCCTCAGACCTCGGACAGCTATTTGCTTAAGAACAGCTGGAAGAAAGTGACATGGAATAATTGCTTAAAAAAGCAGGAGAGAATCCAGATTCTGGATACTTTCGAGAACCTTTTGACATGCGTTCGCTAGGTTCACCCCTGGGGTATTTTGGGGAAGGGGGCAGGGCTGGTGTTAATTATCTGGCCCTAATGGGCAGATCTCCATTCTCTAGAGAACTAGTTTCTGAGTCCATATTAAAATATACATTCAGCTTTAATGCTTCATGACTCGAGTTGGATTTCCCTGACTTCAAGTGATTTTGTGTGAAAGATTGCAATAAAACTGATCTCTAGCTGGCCCTGTGCTGGGGGTTGTGGGGAAAATCATGCAGCCTCTGGCCTCAAGGTCGCTGAGTTTTCCACAAATAGCCTCCTTGCACCTGTATCCCTGTGTGGTTACGTGTACCCACAAATACGGCAACAGGTAAGGGAGGTATCATTGGCGTCTATTCACCCCCTGTGCCAGGAGAAATAGCTCAGACCTGCGCTATAGTCCATCCCACCAATATTCCACAGGCTCTTTTCTCTGATTCAAGTGCAAGACAATTTTCATTTGTCTCATACTGAATGAAAAACAGGATGATTAATAGGTTCATTGAAGGACTCATTTTAAATAGGGCTTAGAAACTAGACCTTTCAGAACTTGGGGTGAAAGCAGGTTTTGAGGAGGACAGTGCATTCATGCCGGGACTGCCTTCTCAGCCTTCCTGTTAGGGGCAGGTATTAGTATATCTCACTCCTATAGCAGTAGTTCATTCTCAGCCCTGGGGAGGGGCCCCATCCCAGGCCATCTGAATCACAGTCTTTGGGGCCTAGGCACTGCTGTCTTTAAAAGCTCATCAAAGCAGTCTAACCGTCAGCCAGGGTTAAGAAACACTGGCCTGGAACCTCAGCTTAGCTATAACAGAAAAACTACAAGGACATGTTCAGAAATTATTCACTGCCCTTGGCAGGAGCTGGTTTGAAACACACACAGTGACCCCTGCAAATATCCTGGGCCTCAGATACCAGGCTGAGAAAATCCTGGGCTCTCTGGAGACGAGAGAGAAGGGGCCCTGGAAGCTCCCTCCCTCCCACAGGGACTCTGCACGCCAACATCCTTGACCTTGGCTCTCGAGCCAGCCGGCCTCTGGAGTTCCCACTTGGTGGTCCTGATGGTGGCCTCGCTGTGCACCACCTGGGGGGCCCTCCCCGTCTGTAAGATCTCCAGGAGGGTGGACTTGCCCTGACGCGGAGGACCCACGATGATCATCTTCATCTGCTTACACTTCTCCGCTTTCCGCAGATGAGCACGCAGATAAGACAGCACTGCTTTGGGGCCTGTGCAAAATCACAGTTGGGGAGAGTGGATGCTGCTGCTGACATAGGTGGGAACATGCTCACATCTCTTGAGAAACAAAGTCCTGTCTGGAAGGAACACTTTCTGTGTCTTCTAATTGGGTGAGCTGAGAAGACTATTGGGTCTGTGGAGGGAAGGCGTGATATGAATCACCCCAAAAGTGAAGTCTAAACGTCAAGGATCTAAAGACAGCATCCTTGATGCTACAGGTCATAGATAGTTTGATCACATGGTCAACTGCAATACAACGGTCCACAGCAACCATTGAGTTCTGGATAACTTTACAGCATCTTCCCAAACACGGGAGCCAGAGGTGGGCTCCACAGGTCCCCCAGCTGTTTCCACCCCAGGTCCTTAACAACTGGACTTGAGTGCCTTTTCCAGGGGGTGATGCTGAGGAAGCCCTACCTTCTTTTCTAATCTCTGCAGGCACATTGCTGACGTTCAGATCTTCAGTGTCCAACTGCCAGAGGTTGCCCAGCTGCCCCAGCTCAGGAGGGAGCTCTCGGAGGCCAGGATTGCTGAGGGCACACACACACCATGGGAGAACACACACAGAGAAGCCAATCAGCCTCTGGGGCCTGTGGGGGCCACTGACAGTCTGTACCCCAAGCCCAATATCTTGGGCCCTGATCTCAAGTGTTCCATTTAAATACTAATTCCAAAGCCTTTCTCCCTGAGAAGCCAGTGGTACAAATGGCAGCTCTGTCTTCTGCAAATCCCCATGGCTTAGAATGGGGTCCCCTCCCCCAACTTTCCCATCTCTTCTATCATTTACACTATCCTAGGGATGATCACTACCTCTTCTTGACATGGCAATGTAACCTGAATTATTTTATATTTTCGTCAAATTTTGCACACTGTCTGAATCCCCCAGGAGTGCTTGGCAGTAGGTACTTAGTAAATGAAAGGATGGATGATTGAGGAGTTCTTCTCATTATAAATGAGTGAAATAGCAAAGAAGGCATCATTGCATCACTACCTCTGCCTTCCCTTCCCTCGCCTCTTTGACTAAGCCTGGCTCTGAAAATCCAACTGCTGCTTCTTGGTACATAGGTGGATTATTTCTCCCTGGCTTCCATGTCCTCAGGTGGTTTACACAAGGACATTCTGCTTCCCTGGGCCAGAAGGGCCAGTGCAACTGCTCTGGCTGTGTACTTACTTTCCCAAGTAGAGTTCTGATAAGCTCTTCAGTAGGCAAACCGAGGGTGGGACTGCATCCAGGTGGTTGTCATTCAGACAAAGGATTTCCAAAGACTCACTTAGGAAGGCAGGAAATTCCAGCACACATGCTGCAAACAAATGGCAAAGCAGACTGTACATTTGAAAATAATTCTGGACCATCACAGCGTTGCAGGTGTATAAACTGGTACAACCTCTGGAGGGCACTTTTGACAAGTCTATCAGAATAAGGTGCTCATCTCATGGACCCAGGGATTCTAATTCTAGGAAACAGTCCTACAGACATCCTGGCATGTATGGCAAAGATGTGAGAACAAGCACACTAAGTGGCACACTTTGTAATAGCAAAGGTAGAAGACAGCTTATATGGCCACCCACAGGGTGTTGGTTAAATGAGTAATGGGGTTATATACAACTATTACAAAGCACAGGGCAGGTATACATGTATGGGTATGAAGAGATACTCAAGAGCTATTGGTAAATCAAAAAAGAAAGGTGTGGAATTAGGTATCTAGAAGGCTTAACTTGTGTACCACAAAACATATGCAAACATGAGAGCAAACACCCTCCCATGAATTTAGGTATGTTATATGCATGTGTGCACACACATTACAATGCACATATGCATGCTATATGATGTGTGCATGTGCACACATCACACATGTATGCATCTGTTACATGAAGTTATGTGCATGTACACACGTGCACATATGTATGCTATATGATGTTATGTGCACACACCACAATGCACACACGCATACATAAGTCATATGAAGTTATGTGCATGCACATATGTTATAAGGTGTTATAAGCATGTGTACACATACCACACATGCACACCCATATGTATATGTTACATGCTGTTATAGGCATATATATACACACCACAAATACACATATGTGGTGTATATGTTATAATGTATGTCAGACACAAATACAGTTGCTACCACAGACACATGAAATTCCATAGTTTTCTCTGGAGAAGGGAATTACTAGTGTAATGGAGCAGGACCCTAGGGGGCCTTCCCAGAAGAGCCCCTCCCAACCCCATGTCCTCCTCCTGCCTCTTGTCGGTAGAAAAATTGTAGCCTCCTAGGCTTCCCCAAGTTCCAAAGAGTACATTTCATCAGAGAAGTTGAGAAAATGCAGAAAGAAAGGAAAACAGTCAAGCAAGACAAAATAATAGTTTAGCTATTAGACAAAGTCAAGGATCTTTAGTTCCTCCTCAAGAGCTATAGATAATATTCTGAGCCATGTCCTTTGAGCTGTTTTGCAGATACTGAATCCCCCACCAGGTGGAAGAAGTTAACTGTATGTTGCCCACAAGCACATAGTCCCCAGACCGGTTGGAACCAGAAGGTTGATGGGGTTGACTCCCGATTACCTCACCACCAACCAATCAGGAGAATGTCCACGAGCTGATCACACACCCCATAATCCCCCTCCCTAACCCTGTCTTTAGAAACCTTTCCCTGAAAGCCTCTGGGGAGTTCAGGCCTTTTGAGCACTAGCTGCCTGGACTCCTTGCTTGGTGCCTACAATAAACACTGCACTTTTCCTTCACTACAACCCGGTGTCAGTAGATTGGCTTTACTGCATGTGGGCAAGTGGACCTGAGTTTGTTTTGGTCACACTAGGAGACTGAATATTCACTCCATGCCCTTTGGTGCAGTTCAGAAATTTTGTTTACCATATACATGTATTACTTCTTCAATTAAAAAAGCTAGTTATTTCCATGGACCTAATGAAACTTAAAAGCTCTTGCACAGCAAAAGATACCATAAACAAGACCAAAAGACAACCCTCAGAATGGGAGAAAATAGTTGCAAATGAAGCAACTGACAAAGGATTAATCTCCAAAATTTATAAGCAACTCATGCAGCTCAATAACAAAAAAACAAACAACCCAATCCAAAAATGGGCAGAAGACCTAAATAGACATTTCTCCAAAGAAGATATACAGATTGCCAACAAACACATGAAAGAATGCTCAACATCATTAATCATTAGAGAAATACAAATCAAAACTACAATGAGATA
>NC_041224.1:74716115-74723900 GCF_002837175.3 Physeter macrocephalus
AACAAAGTGAATCAGTTATACATATACATATGGGACCATATGTATATGTATAACTGATTCACTTTGTTGTAAAGCAGAAACTAACACACCATTGTAAAGCAATTATAGTCCAATAAAGATGTTAAAAAAAAAAGCTAGTTAATTGAAAAATAATAATGTGGGCTTGGTTTTTATGCTTCCTAGGATGGCATTCTCTGAAAAACAACTCTCTAGTATATTTAAGTGATCTCATTAATTAGGCTAATTATGAGATTACTATTAAAATCACACCAAATTTGCTGTTTCCACGGCACCAGAGTGTGTGAGTTGAGAAAGAATGTGGGGAAAGCTTGGAAACCGATGGGAATCAGAGGGTTGGATTGCAGCAGAATCTCTGAAGTGCCTTCTCCTTTCTCCTAAGGCAGGGAGAGCACACCCCTGAGGGTCCCTTTCAGCTCAAATTCAAGGTGAAACAACTGCCTCAAAGCCCTCTCAGCTGGTTCTCTGCCAGACACATGAGATAGAGAAGCTAGAATTCTTTTGCAGGGTTGAAACGATGTCCCTCTGCCCTTGATCACAGCTCCTCCCTTAACTCTGGCTTTTCTCCACACATGTTGCTGCAGTCTCAATGGTAATGGGGTAACCTGACATCAGAGAATGTTCTGGGAGAGACGATAACGGAATACAGATATTGGCGCCTAGAAAATTTGCCCAGCTAGTGCCACGCGAATGGCCCCTATGGAAATAAATGTGTAACAGACTTTTAAAGACAGCTTTGTACTAGTCCTTGTTCTACAAGAAAAATGTTCAAAAAGACTTTTTTTTTCAATGAAAAAGAATGATCAACTTCAGCCCTAATTCCCATGGAAAGAACAACAAGAATAAGAAAGGCTCACTTTCTTCCCAGAGAACACGTTCTGAACACAGGGCTTCTGTGCTTTCCAATTTTAAAGTTTCACCTTGGTGTTTATGAAGCCTCTTTAAGTAACGGATGGATGGAATAAAGGACTTATACTGCAAACAGAGGCAGCACCTGACACAGACCTCCTGGCCCAGAATGGAAACTCTGGAAACTGGGCTGGGCAGAGCACAGCTCAAGGTATTTATGAGCCGTAATTATTTATTCATAAGCTATTTATGACTCGGTTGGTCTGAATTTTACTGTAAAAATGGCTGTCCAAATTATTTTTCGACAAGGCCACTGTGCCAACATGACTACTTGAATGTATATAAATCTACCTGGAGTTTTACTATCCATCTGCAAACAAGTATAGATAATCCCTTACCCGAGGTCAACAGCCTGAGAGAATAACCCTGCTGAGGAAAAGCGTTTGCAGCTGGTCTCTCCTTTTCACCAGGTGTGGGCCTCAACTTTCTACTCGAAATTGAAAAAATCAAGAGGCTTTTGTCATGTGCCAACAGCACAGCACCATCCATCTCTGCCAGGGAAACTCCCAGAGGTGTGGCCCCTCCCCTAGCTCCAGACACATTCCTGCGGGCCACCAGCAGGGCCTCCAGAACACAGGTACATGTTTCTGTCCCACTTTTCACTGTGTGCCTCTGGCCTTGCACTCTGGCAGTTTCGAGAGAAAGTGGCTGGTCCCGCAGGGTGCTGGGCGCACCTCCTCATGCACATCTCTATGCTCTGCATTTCTAGACTGGAGACACCTTTCTAGTCAACTGCAACCCCTGAGGCTTGACCCACAGTGGTGGAAGTGTGGCCGAGATCCATACTAGCAGCTCTTTTTGTGCCTACCCTCCTGTTTGGGCATCCATGAGACAAAAGTGTTTGCTTCTCCTTCCTTCCAAGTGAAATCCCTGTGTCTGGACTCAATTTACAAAGTCTTAAGGCCCTTTGTTTTGAAAAAGATCAGTTATGAAATTCCAAATTGCATTTCCCTAGTAGCAAGGTTAAGGGCCTTTCCTTTCTTTCTGGGCCATCTGGACTTCCTTTCCTGTGAACTGTTGATATCCATTGCCCAGTTTCTGCCTATTGGGTCGACTTTAAAAAAAAAATCAATTTGTAAGCCGTCTTTGTATATTAGGGACTGAAGCCAATTTATGTTGCAACAATTTTTGTTGCAAATATTTCCTCTCAGTCTGTTTGCATTATGACTTGTTTATGATGCCTTTTACTGAACAAAGTTTTTCCATTTTTACAACACCCAAGATTTTGCTCTTTTTTTAATGACTTCTGCATTTCCCACCTAGCTTTTAAAGGTCTTCCCAAATTATGCATTTATTCTCTTAAATGTTATTTTTCTTTTATGCTTCAAGTTAACATCCGCATGGAGATGTGTAACTGATGTAAGGTAGGGCATCTAGTGCTGTGCTTTCCCCCCTTTCAGCTGGACAAGCAGTTATACCAGCACTATTTATTGAAACAATAAAACATTCTTTTTCCCACTAAATTGAAATGCCACCTTTATCATATATTAAATTCCTATATCAGGTCTATTTTTGGACTCTGTTCCACTGATGATGTGTTACTTTTTCAATCCTATGTAAAAACACTCTTACATGACGGATATATGCATATCATATGTATACAGTAGTTCATCAAAAAAGGGCAACAGGTAGGCAGACTACTTAGTTCACCTCCTGCAAATATGTCTTGGCCTCTGTGGCATTTCTTATCCCCATCTCCCACCATCTATACTCAAAGAGCACTTGTCAATATAGATTGATCAAGCTGAAGAAAAAAGTTATATTACACTTAAAACAACCTAAATATTGGTTCCAGTTCTATGGGACAGTATCCAGAGGGATATATCTGTGAGTGTTGATGGCTTTAGAACGCCTGGTTTTCAGGTTAAAAAAGAGGGCTGGTGACTGAACTTGAGGGGCAGGTCCACACCTCCCCCTGTACCTTACAGAAGATAACGAACAAAAAGAACTGTTTTCCTAGAAACATTCTCTGCTGAACTGGCCTTGTTGTGTGACCATACAAACACCCTAGGAAAAGTTCTGTTTCTAATGAGTTTGGAGGAAGACCTCAAGCTCCTCCAGAATCTCAGCCCATCCAGGACAGCCTGCAGGGCCAAGGGTGGCTGTGTTCCCATGTGGACCTCACAAGATGCTATAGTGTGGCAGTAAGGACTTCATAGTACTGCCCCCGGGCCCCAGTGCTGGATTCCACAGTGCTGGCTGAGACCTGGCTCTTGCACTCAGTAGCCATGTGACCACATCAGTCAACTCTTGTGCTACAGACTGAATTGTGTCCCCTCAAATCCATATGTGGAAGCCCTGACACCCAATGCGATAGTATTAGGAGATGGAGTCTTTGGGAGGTGATCAGGTTTAGACAAGGTCATGAGGGTGGGGCCTCCATGATGGGGTTAGTGTCCTTATAAGGAGAGATACCAGAGGGCTCTCTATCTCTCTCTCTCTGTCACATGAGAACACAGCAAGAAGGCAGCTGTCTGCAAGCCAGAAAGAAGGCCCACACCAGAAACTGACGCACCCTGATCTTGGACTTCCAGCCTCCAGAAAAGTGAGAAAATATATTTCTGTTGTTTAAGCTACCCAGTCAGTGGTACTTTGCTAGGGAAGCCTGAATTGAAGACACCCTGGAGGCTTAGTTTTCTCATCTGCAAAATGGAAAACCACAACCCATATGTCACGTGATGGTTAAAGAAAGACTGACTCATGTAAGGTATCTAGGGCAGTTCTCACACCCAGCAGGCCATCCACACACAGTAGCTACTAGTCTTACTGGCTGCAAACAGGAAAGGAGGTTTCAGGACACTTGCAGGCCATCTGTGTGACAGGAGCCATGGGCACAGGTACTCCCAGGGTTCTGAGTCAAGCAGGGGCATCTCTGGCATTCCCACAGGGCACTGCAGGGGAAAGCCCAACATGAGGGCCATCCGCCTGTAGGGGAGCAGGGGCAGGGTCCGGCCCAGCTGTCTCATCTCCCAGCAGCAACACACACACCTGCCTCTGTCCCGGAACGCTGGCGGCCTCTGGTGGTGAAAAAGGAAATTCGCTTTGTTTTAAGTACATCTTCATTTCTGTAGGGAAAAAAAAGTCAAAATTTGAGGAAAGCATGGCAAAAACATTTCTATTTTGGCTGTGACTGTACAATGCCACACATAGAGAAGGGAGAAAATTCCATCGGCAGGGTGTTTGGGTCGCTGCGGCTGACGTGTAAGCATGGACAGCACCAGTTGTGCTCAGAAGTCTTTTCAGGAAAAAAACAAGCTAGCAGGACTGGTGGTTTCCACTCCTGAGCTTTTCCATCTCAGGCAGGTGCTAGCATTTCTGTGCCTGGCAGGAATGCCCATATCATTGGCTGTTACTTCATGCTGTTCACTGAGGGAGTTCTCTTAGGAGTATAAGTTCCACTGAGATGTCGCAGAAGTGGCCTTCAGCAAGTGAACCAGGAAGGCTGGTCTTCAGGGCCCCAAGGACCAGCAGGGCTCATCCCCAGATTTTCCCCTTTTATTAGAAGACCTTGGAGGGTACTTTTTATTCAATCTCTATACACATTGGTTAGTGACTGGCAAAAACTTTTGAACAGAATGATAGGTGAGGCTAAAATGAAGAGATTCTCCAGGATCCTTTAAAAATTAGAAATGGGAGGACACTGTTTTGGGCTGAATTGTGTCCCCCCCATTCATATGTTGAAGTCCTAACCCTCAGCACCTCAGAATGTGACTGTATCTGGAGATAGGCCTTTAAAGAGGTGATCAAGATAAAATGAGGTCATGAGAATGGGCCCTGATCCAATCTGACAGGTGTCCTTATAAGAAGAGGAGATCAGGACACAGACAGGCACAGAGGGAGACCGTGTGAGGACACAGGGAGAAGGCATCTGTCCCCATGCCAAGGAGAGAGGCCTCAGGAGACACCAACCCCACGGCCACTCCATCTCAGACTTCCAGCCTCCAGAACTGTGAGAAATAAATGCCTATGGCACTTTGTCATGGCTGTTCAGCAAGCTGGTAGAGACACCATCCCATGGGTCTGTTGACTGGGGTTACACACACATTTGAGAACTTGCTGGGGACAGAGATCCCTGCTTACCTGCCAAATTGATTTCTGGAGAGATCCAGGGTTTTGAGTTGTCTGCAGGTCCACTTCTCTTGAGGTGGCAGTGCCACCAGCTGATTTCCCTGTAACTTCAAGAACATGAGGGCCTGGGACAGAGGGAGAGAGAAGCAAAGACGATGTCAAATATCAAAGGGGCAGAAGACCTGAAGGGAAAGTCAGTTCCCTGGCAAAGGGAAGCCAAATGATTATAACCGATTCACTGTCACAAAGATTCCAACAGTGTGGGGCTTCACAGTGTCTTAAAACTCATAAAATTATAGCAAACAGAGCAGATGGGATAATTAATAGAAGATCCTTCCCTTCAGATCAATGGGAGGCAATTATTCAAGAAAGAACGGAATCTAAGTACTTCTCAGAATTGAGGTTTCTTAAGAGTGACAATTATTTGTGGACCTGTCCTGGGAATAGTGGATGAGTCTGAAGGTCCTGGAGGCCACTGTGTTACCACAGGAGGGGGGTGGGCACAGCATGATGCCTCCTTGGGCTGGCCCAAGTGATGTCCTGGACAGGGGTCAGGTGGCATCAGTGACACCGAAGGTGACCTGCCGCAGTCGTGCACCCTCTGCTGGCTTGACACTGAGGCCTTCAGAGTAATGCAGAATTTCCCACCTGGGGCTGGCCCTGGGCACCAAGTGGTGAATAGGATCCATGCTCTGCTTTCAAAGGTTCCCAATGGAGTGGGAAAAACAGACAGATGTGTGAACAACCTAAAGGTAGAAGGCAGCCCCACGCTGGGACACACACGTGCACGTACACACTTCCGGAGAGGGAGACAGGGACAAGAAGGCCCCGCCCTGCTGTGCTGCCAGGGCTTCATACACCAGAAGGCCTGGTGGGCTCACCCTGGAGCCGGGAAGGAACAGAGCCAGAGGTCAGTCCGAGGGGCTGCTGGACTGTGCCTTCAACTGTCAACACTGAAGAAAATTCTGGAGGATAAAAATTCATCATCCTGCCACCCTCCCAGAGCTGTTTCATTTTGCACATTTCCTCTCAGTCTTTTTGCACACAACCATGCATGACTTGGACAGTTAAACTTTTCTTTCAACATTTTTGTCTTGAAAGCTGGGAGGAAGCACACAGGTTTCACTGCAATGTGGAGTGATTTTCTTACAAATGCTGAAAATGAGAAATAAGGTGCTATTAGACTTACATCAAGCTGGAAAAGTCCCAGGGGAACTTCTCTGAGTGTGTTTTCTGAGAAGTCCACATCCTTAAGGTGGTTCTTCCAAAACACAGCCATTTTGTCTGGTAGAGACTCCAAGGCATTTTTGGATGCTTTACAGCATTTCTAGGAATTTGATGAGAAAGAGAATTAATTAGCTTTTTAAATGCCGCAGTGTCTATGATAAAGACTGTTTCCAAATTTAATGTTAAAAACAAGACCATTACAATAAGGCTCTGTAATAAATACAATTCAGCTAATTAAGAGGCTACAGACTATCCTTGCCCCATTTTCCTGTCCTTGCTCCAAGGAAGGGATGGGAATGGTTTCCTGGGGAGACCAAGGTGGCTCATGGTCCTTTCCCTTCCCTCAAGAACATCTGGCCCACTTTCGTTGGAAATAATGGGACAATTCAGGACAGTGCTCTGAAGAGGAGCCCATGTCCCACACAAATATGCTTAAACTAGAAATGTGAATGTTAGAGATGGAGAATTTCCATATTTGCTATTGAAAACAGCAATAAAACACAAATATTCTTTATGCTGTTCCATCTGTTTTAACATGCAAACTTCCCAAGAGACAAAACCACGATTTAATGGGCAGCACTACAGATGCAGACTATTCTTCTCTTCTTTATTCTTATTTTACAGCTGTCCTAAAGGAATGACCCCACCTTTTGGACAGAACTCATCCTGGGCCAGATTCAGGCTGTAGCTGTGGAAAGTCCTGTGGGTGTTACGGTGCGAATCTCAAACCCAGAGCCAGGTGTGCTGGCTCTCGGGTGAGTTACCTGCCTGAGACCCTCAGCTGCTGGATGCTGAGTAACATGCTTGTTTATAACACAGGACACCACTGTGTGGCCGCCAAGGTGACGCGGTGTGCGCCGCACCCACAGCTCTGTGAGGCTGGCATGGATGTGGACTGACAGCTCCTTTCACGATCTTCGGCAAGTTACTAACCAAAGGGCAGGCCCAGGCATTTGGAAACACCTTCACGTTATTTCTGGAGACATTCAGACAATTGAGTGACTTGAAAGAATGAAGGAAAAGCGCAGGGAGTTCTGTCAATTTATTGTCAGAAATATCGAGTTCCTGTAGCTTCCGCAAACCAATCCAGTTCGTGGCTAGGGGAAAATAAAAGAGGATGAATTGTAAAAACAGCCCAATCAAGAAGAAAATGACAAAGTAAGTCAGGTTACTGATGCTAAAACATACCATTTTCTTCTTCAAACAATTTTTCCAAATAATTTTTTGAAGCTGTCAGTTTTTGAAGTTTTGAGAGATGCAGGAATCCCGGTGGGAGGTGGGACAACTTGTTGCTGGAAATATCAATTTCGAGTAGCCTGTAGTTGGGGGAGAAGGAAGTCAAGGCATCAGAAGAAAGAGGTAAAGCATCATGGGTACATATTTCTCTGTAAATATGTTTCTTTTTCTCCTTGCACAAGGATAAAGAATGTGCATTGAGGGCTTCCCTGGTGGCGCAGTGGTTGAGAGTCCGCCTACCGATGCAGGGGACGTGGGTTCGTGCCCTGGTCCGGGAAGATCCCACATGCCGCGGAGCGGCTGGGCCTGTGAGCCATGGCCACTGAG
>NC_041224.1:74723926-74752812 GCF_002837175.3 Physeter macrocephalus
AACGGCAAAAAAAAAAAAAAAAAAAAAGAATGTGCATTGAAATACAGCAATATGATTTTTATTCATTGTATTACTGTCACTACGTCATGTGTAGACAAAGAAAACCAAATCTCTCTTTGGTGGATCCTGGTCTCATTGACCAATAGGGATGTAACCTTTCTCACATATGTGATAACAGAACAAGCTGGTGCCCTGGAATCTACTGGAAGTCCAGAGAGCAGTGCTTTTAACCTTTTGGACCCTCAAGTCTGTCTTGGTTAAAGGCCCCCACTCCGTGGCACTTGTTTAATTTTTTGTACAGGCTTCTTTCCCATGAGTCACTGCTGACCCTAAGCTCTTTCCAACATTCTTTTTTACTTAACTTAGAGCCTTAGCTTTTGAAATCAGCTCAAATCCCATATGGAATGAGGCCTTGCAGGTATGATCATCAATACATCAGTGAAGGTAAGGTCCTTCCCCTTGCAGCCTCAGCAGGAGGCTTGGGCCTCTTCCCAAGGCCTCCCAGTAAAGGAGACAGGAGCTGCCTACACCATCATGTTGCTGCCAGAGTCCTGTGAAGTTAACTGTTTCTCTGAGGCCCTGCCCACTTTCCTTGGGAGGTGGACCAAAAGCTGGGCTGTCTGGGCCCCACTGTTTCCACCAGCCCCTTTCCTCTGACTCCTGTGTGCAGGAACAAGACTGGGCACCTCGGGCAAGCAGGCCTGCGTGGCTGCCAGCGAGTAGTGGAAACGTGGGCCAGACAAGCCACTCTACTGGACAGATCTTTCTGCATTCATGTGGAAAGGAGGTGGGACCTTGTGCCCAAGAGCTTGCATAAGGGCAGGCAGAACTTCCTTCTCTTATTTTAGCTGAACATCTGTTTTCAAAAGCAACAACTACAATCAGGGAGCAAGACTGCAGGAAGAGGACAGTGCAGGAGGGTGGTGGAGGCAGCCGGGGCTCAGATGGCCAGGGCTCACCCCAGGGGCTGCAGGGCAGGAGCCCACCTGGAACAGATGATTTCGTCTGATGACTTCACGCTGGGCAGCTCCCCCAGGTGGTTGTCTGAGAGGTTCAGCTTCCGGAGGTTGATGAGTCCCCAGGGGATGATGGAGGGGAGGGACGCCAGGCAGTTGGCAGAAAGGTCCAGCTCCGTGATCTGGCAGGAGATGTCAATGAGCCAGTCCAGATCCACCCAGGGCAGCTTGAGGTGGGACCATTTCACACGAAGAGCCTGGATATTGGAGAAAGGGGGAGAGCACACACCAGCGATGAGCCCAGGGCTCGTGAAGACTTGAAATAAAGCAATGATTTATTCAAGTGTGAATCTGTCTGTTCATCTCAGCAGAGTCCCGAGAGGTTGGGATCATGTCGGCCCTGAGCAGGTACCTATGCCCTCCTGCACCTGCAACCCGAAAATAATCTCTGCACAGCTACGGCTACTCACTCTCCAGCCTCTAGAGGGAGCATGTGGGCTTAGCATCACCTCTTAGAGGGCTATCACCCTCGGGGGGAAACACAACAGGAATGGCCCCTGCTCTGTACAGAGGAGCCCACCCAAGCTTGGAGCAGCCTGCCCAGACTGCAGAAGAAGGCTTAGACCCAAACCTGGGTCTTCTCACTTCCCTTCACGGCACTCTTCCCTGTGATTAGAGTAGTTGCCGCCTGCAGCTGCTTACACCACGCTGGGTGCTTTGTGGATGAGCTGCTTCCAGAGTGAAAGACTGAATATACAGACAATGGCCAGACCATATATAAAAAAGAGAACTTTGACCCACAACCTGCAGCAACCTACCAGGAAACTAACCCCCTTACCTATAATAAAGAGTCCAGGAAGCCACACTTGCCAGAAGCCATACTGCAATGTCTAGTAACAATCCAGGAAGCTAAGCAATAACTTCTGTAACAATTGGCCCCAAATGTCCAGGACTTGACTGATAAGTGACAGCTTCCCTAATTTTGTCCCTGCTTCCAACTTAGACTAACCAGGGAAAGGCAAATATGTCCCCTAACCCATCACGTAGGACGCCCCCACTTCTAGTTAGCTGCCTCCAGTTTCCCCATCAACAGCCTCTAGTCAGGGCACACCTGAAGCCTTCCCTTTATCCACCATAAAGCTTCCCCACTCCTTTGACAAAATGCAAGTGACAGTGGCTGACTCACTTGTCACCAAAAGCTCTGAATAAATCTCCTTTGCTTTTCTCATTTTATTGGGTCAGAAAGGCCAGCAGTTTGCTGGCATATGGTGGTAAAAGAGATCTGGTTAAATGTGTATGAGCAGGGCTTTTCTCTTTCTTCTTGATCATCAAAGAATTTGGGGCTCAATGAGGTTTCTGGGGAAAGGAAATCGGCTTTTTGGCTTGTTTCTCTAAAGCAGCTGGAAATCCGTATCATAAAATTAGAGAAACAAAAATTAGTTCTTCACTAATGGGAAAATGTAACAACTGGGAAAGACACCAGAAACATTGGGTAAATTTGCTTTCAAAATTGGCAACAGCAGACAGACTTCCTTATCTGGCCACAAGGTGGCGATATGTGCCTTATCTTTGTCGCCCCCTTAGCTAACTTGCCAGGATTGGAAAGGCTGGGTCTACTACACCCTCTCAAAGCTCTGGTCTTCGAACCAAGTAGATGAAAGGCTCTGTCTCTGTATGCCTGTCTCTCTCTCCATTCACCTGGATGAAGAGAGACAGTCGATGGTATACTGGATTTGGGGTCAAGAGAATGGAGCTTTAGTCTCACTTTTTTGTTTTGTTTTGTTTCTTGGGTTTTTTTTAGACTTGACGTGTAGGCCTGTTTTTGATGTCATTTTTGTTTTCCCCCATAATTTTCTACTTTGAAAAATTTCAGAACTGTAGAGAAGTTGAACTAGGACACATGATTACCCATTCATACACCCTGCACTGTAGACTCACCAATTGTTAATATGTTGCCACATCTGCTTTCTCTTCTTTTTCTCTACACACACACATACAAGCACACACACTTTTCATTTATCTGCTGAGCCATTTGAAAGTAAATTATAGCTATCATGGCACTTTACACCAACATGTATCTCTGAAGAACAAGAATATTTTCCTACGTGACAACCATATATTTATCATTTTCAAGAAATGAAATCGATACATTATCAAATCCATAATCCATGTTCAAATATTCCCAAATACCCTAGAAATGTCTTTTATAACTATTTTGTACCTTGATCTAGGGTCCCATCAAGAATCACACATTGCATTTAGTTGACATGTGTCTATTTTCTTTAATCTAGAAGAATCCTCATGACTTTTAATGTCTTTTCCAACTTTGGCAATGTAAGTTTTCAAGTCACTCTAGCTGTCTTCTAGAATATTCCGTAATCTGAATTTGCTGAGTTGTTTCCTAATGTTTAGATTCAAGTTAAGCATTTTTGGCAAAAATCTCAGACAATGTTGAGTCCTAACAATTGAACTCCACCAGAGGGCACCTGATGTCAGGTTATTTCACTAATGGTCTGATCCCTTGGTTAAGTTCCATTTTACTCTTTGTGATTAATCAGCAATCTGTGGGGTGATATTCTGAGACTATCTGTGAATATTTTATGTTCCTACATCAGTTTACCCAGTGATTTCAGCATCCATTGTTGATCAGGGCCTGACTCAGTACATTGGTGGTTACAAGGTGGTAATTTTTCTAAAACTACCATTCCGTCTACATTTGTCACCTGTCATTCTTCTGTACAGAAGTATGTCCCTCCCCACCCATTTAAATATTACTATGAACTCACAGATCCTTTTAAAATTCAAAGTATTATAATTCATTATTATCATTATTTCTTTCAATGCTCAGGTAGTCCCCAGTTTGACCACTGGGAGTCCCATCAAGGGGACTCCTGTGTTCCTCTGACATATCCCTATCAGTTTTGGGTACTCCCTAACTTCCTGATAAAATAAGATGTTCAAGTTTCCTCTGGTCCTTTCCAAGTACCAGCCCTGATTCCCTTTAACAGAAAATGGTATTTAGAAACCAAGATCTAGGTGTTGGGTATGCTCATTGCTATTGGGTTGTCACTGATTCTTGGCCCATTGACCCAACACAACCCTATATTTAACATGAGTGCATTCTGATGCCTCCAACTTGAATCCAGTCACATCGGCTTCTTCCTAATCTTTCCATAAAAATTCATAGTTGTGTCACCCTTCACCTTATTATTGTTGGTTTTAATCTGTTAAATGAGCAGCTTGGACCAAATGATATCTAGGTCACTTCTGGACCCAGGATTCTTTCTGGCTTATACTCTTGAGAAGGACAATGGCTTCCCACAGAGAGCCTTGGAGTAATCATGACAGCCAATCTAGGAGCCATGCCAGTCTTTGCAATGCCAAGTCAAAGAAGGCCCTCTAAGGGTCTGGCTGCCTCCCTTTCCTGGGTTCTCAAAGATACATCCAGGCCCCAGGTCCAGGGCCAGACAGCTGGACATAAATCCAAGGTGTCCAGATTGCAGCCTGACTTTCTCTACTCACCCTGTGTGGCCATTCTGGTCATTCAATATCAAATAGTTTGGACCTGAACTGAAATGGCAGTCAAATGCAAGATGAAAAGGAGGCTGGTTTTGGTTTTAAATAACAAACCTTAGGTGTCTATAAGTAAAACTCTCTAAGGGCCATCAAAAATAGATAAAACAACAGGAAAGATTCAGGTTGTTATTGTGACATAGACTAGTTGCAGCACATCTTTGGAGGATCAGCTAAGATGTTCTGTCCTGACAATGGCAATCTTCCTCCTGCATTTCCTTCTTGTTCTCTGACCCTGGAGCTGCAGTCTAGAACTGCATAAGGAGCAGAGGCTCAGCCTCAGGGGACTGGAGCCCTGTGTTTGCTTAACTAACCCCATGTGGGGCCTTAGGCCAGTTGAGGTGGAGATGGGTACTTTCACAGGCGCTATCAGGCTCAACTCCCCTTATAGGAACCTGCCTGCGGATTCCGTGCTGCACTAAGTCAGCCCAAGGGTCACCTCTGTCTCCACTGCCCCAGCAAGCAGTGTGGCCATCCAGAACCCGGACTGCATGCATCTCCAGTGCTGCACCTTGTCTGACTGCGTGTGAAGCTCAGTACCATGCCTAGCATGAAGCAGGCACTCAATAAATGTTTGTGTGCTGAAAAGAATCAAGCCACTGGGACCAGCAATTCATCTATTAACACCTCTAACCAGAAAGATCACTCTAAAATACCAAGGTCTACTCAAACCCCTCAGTCTTCCTGCACCCCAGCCCGCCTGCAGCAGAACACCTGAACTCCCTCCCCAGACAGCCCCACACCTCCACAATCTGCCCCAATCACTTCCCAAATTTCTGTCTCACTGTCTCCTCCACGACCTCTGCCCACCCTCCGTGCTCCTGTTGGCAGATGGCTGGTGGGGTTAATAATTTGTTCTAGGTAGAAGGAACTGGGAAATGGGCCTACTCCTAGAGCAGAGGATTCAAGACCAGGGGGAAATTGCCAAATAAAGTACAGAAACTGCCTGTTCATAAATGAACCATAGGGCTCAGAAAGTGGACTGGAATTCATAGGAAGGCTGTGGGGGCCTGACAGTGAACTTACTGTCAGTACCTGACTGGCCAATGTGCCAAAGGGCTGCCAGGGTGCTCTGGGGCTACAGGAGACACAGGTTGGTGGGACTGGAGCTAAGAGAGTTTTGCAAGTTTTCACCAGAGAGCCGGTCTCCGTTTGATCGTGGGTGTCATGAGGTCACTCAAGGATCCCAGATTCTGCAGGTGGGCTGGCCTCCGCCTTTACACTCTGTCCTGCCACCACGACAAAGGGGAAAGGGTGCTCCCTGCTCTGCTTTCTCTCCCCTGGAGTTCACAGCCCTTTTCCCTCCTATCTAAATCCTACTAATCCTGAAAGCCCTGGGGCAAGAACCACCTTCTTCACCCCCAGTAAGTGTCTGCGTTACAGCCCCAGTTAGGTAACAAGGATGCCATCTTGCTTCACAGTCAGCAGCGTTTACTTGAGCACTGCCAAGTGCAGGCCAGCCTGTCAGGCACTGGGGTTGAAGATATGGGTGCTGCAGATGGAACAGGCTCAGGGAGTTGATGTCTTGAAGGGAAGAGCTGTGTGTGTATTGAACGTGCATCTAGTCACCTTACAAGGACTAAGAGTGTGTGATGTTGACCAGAAAGCCAGGAAAGAACACCTGCAGGGAAGCCTCCTGTGCTTCTTTGGGAGGTACTATTTATCAGAAGTAAATCATCAATAACAAGAGAGTGGCTGTGTGTGGCACTGAATTCTCTAGACATGAGGAAGAGGAGGAAGCAGATGCTGCCAGTTCCTAAAACTGAGCTCCTTCTAGGACTTACACCCACCAGAGTTTCTGCAGGGTTGACATTTGTGAAACTCAAGCCCAGGGAGCGGTAGTAAAAAGCAAGAAGTCAGAAAACATGATGACACACTCAGAATTCAGACATGCTTGTGAAAAGACTTCTGGGCTGGATGGTGGTTGGAAAAACATGTAGGATTTCTACCTGGTCTTGGGTTAGTCTGAAAACTTTCACTTATACAAGTTACTTTCCTCTTGGTGCACAAACATTATAGGGTGCACAAGTGTTTCCAAAGTGGCAGAGAGGAAGAAGGAAGGAGAAAGGATGCACAGTACACCTGACATGGAAATGTAGCTGGGCAAGCCCTCATTACTTATTTATGTTTAATCCGGGCAGGATCACAATAAACCAGGTTCTGAGGGGGAGAAGCCAGCAAATGTATAATTAAATCCATGCACGCTGAACTGCAAAATCAAAGACAGCTGGCTGTGGAGATCCCCAAAATTCAACAATGCCATGGTTAAGGCACATCTCTCCGGGGGAAACAGAGAATATGCTCATGTTGGTCCTTAAGCATGAGCTCTTTCAATTTGGGGCCAAACAGAAGGAAGTGCTGCTCTCCCAGAAGACACTGTATGATGACTTAAGAAACTTGCTTTCCAAGGCAGTGGTGGTGACCAGGACCAGTTCAAGAAGGACTAGGGCACTTGGCTCATTACACAAAGTGATGTTTGGGTTTACCTCTGCATAAGAAGGTCTCCTTGTCCTGTGATGGAAGCTGTGTTCCAGGAGGGCAATTACCTGCCTTTATATAATGCTGCCTGAAGCTTCCATACAAAAATAACACGGTGAATGAGCCAGTGGACTACAATGACATCTCTCATGCTTTTATGTCAGTGCAACCCTTATGGTTGAAGAATATAATTGTTCATGAAGGGCTGAAATTGACAATGTTTTTAGGCTGACTTTAACCTTGAGAGCTGTGGGGCTGGCAACTGGGCCCTGAGCAGACACAGAGAAGGGTTCTCTGCCCCAATGCTGGTGCGGGGTGTGCCTCTGCAATTTTGAGAACTCACAAGAGTAAGTTCCAACACTGCCTCCTTACTAGGTCTCTACTGAGCACACAAAGCAGAATCTGCATCTCTTCTCCCTGTGTTCCCATCTCACTGTCCCTTGAGGGGACAGACGAGAGCTCAATGACAGCACAGCATGACACAAAAAAGGCAGTCAGTAGAATTAGTCTTTCCAGTCAAGACACACGTGTTAAAACGGGGGAGAAATACATAGAATGTTCTAAAATGTATTCATGAACCCTTGGCCTACATAAAACCCAAAATTTTCTTTTTGTGGGTAAGCTGATTCCTGGGTGGTGGTTCCTCGTTGAACCAGACAGGAAGACAAGGGCCACCTTCTGACATGTGAAGGAACAGTCAGGCCATCAGACAGCCGTTGGAGTGCGAAACCAACAGGTCTGATCTGAAAGGAAGAGACTCACTAAAAGGTCTGAAGAACAAGCCAAAAGAAACTCTAAAAATGAAGGTGCTCAGAGCAGCAGAGCCAGTCGCAGAATCTGAAGACATATCCCAGGCCACCTGAGTGATGTCAGTGACTGTGCAGAAGGGGATCTGTGCATGAATGCCAACAAGTTGGGGTAAATTTCAAGCCTGCAAGTGTCTTTCGGGAGCCCAGACTGTCAGAGGAGGCTCTAAGTGAGGTGGAGTCAGCTGGACAGGGGATCAGCACGCTGGAGACAGCAACTCTGGCCCAGTCTCCCTGTGCAGATGAGGGCCATGGCAAACGAGGACTATGCCCCACATCCTCAGCCCTGGAGAATCCTCCATGCAAGGCTTCCAAACGCCTACTGCTCAAGTCCCTGCACCCTGGCAGGGACAGGCTCTCAGGAGGGAGGGGGCATTGAAAGTGAAAGGATGAGAAGGAGCCTGGACCTTGACTGGCCATCTGCCTATGCACGTGAGGTGGCCACGGCGGGCGAACCAGGCCAAGGGCAATGGAGTGACAGCCATAAGGATGGTGTCATGGGCTGAACTGTGTCCCTGAAAAAGATATGTTGAATACCTAGTACCTGAGAAAAAGCTTATTTGAGCTTATGGAAACAGGGTCTTTATAGAGGTAATCAAGTTAAAATGAGGTCATTAGGGTGGGCCCTCATCCAGTATGACTGGTGTCCTTATGGAAAGGGGAGATTAGACACAGAGGCAGACATGTGCAGAGGGAAGATGATGAGAAGACACGGGGAGGATGGTATGTGGCTGGAGTGATGGGTCTACAAGCCAAGGAACACTGAGGACTGCCAGCAACCACCAGACACTCGGAAGCCGCAGGGAGGGGTCCTCCACTGGAGCTGTGACAGGGAGCACAGCCCTGCCGACACCCTGATGTCAGACTCCAGCCTCCAGAACTTGAGACAATACATTCCGGTTATTATTATTATTTTTTATTATTATTTTTTTTTGCATTATATGGGCCTCTCACTGTTGTGGCCTCTCCTGTTGCGGAGCACAGGCTCCGGACATGCAGGCTCAGAGGCCATGGCTCACGGGCCTAGCCACTCTGTGGCATGTGGGATCTTCCCAGACCGGGGCACGAACCCGTGTCCCCTGCATCGGCAGGTGGACTCTCAACCACTGCGCCACCAGGGAAGCCCTACATTCCGGTTATTTTAAGCCAACTAGTGTTTGGTACTTTGTTACGGTGGCACTGATACAGATGGTAACAAGTCAATTGACAATTGGAGAAGGCAAGACCTGAGAATCCGGAACATTCCATCAACAGAAGCCCACAGATTAAGAAAGGAAATGAAAGAAGCAGAGATTCTTGAAAGCCAGAAGGATGTCTCTTAAGATAAGCAGATTAGAAACATAATAAAAAGGTGGGAAAAGGACAGTAAAACCAGTCATTAACTTAGGGAAAAGCCTGGGAGGACTCTGGTGTAAAAGGAGGATTTCAAAAATGACCTGAGAATACTAAAGGGAGTAAGAGAAGGGAGAGGAAAAGAGAAAGGGAAGGACAGCCTTCCTTCTAAACTCAGAAGGAAGATAAATTAAATGACTCACTTAAATGATTTAAATTAAATTAAATTCAACGACTTAGTGAGAGGAAAAAAATGAAATCAGTTCTGACAAAAGCCTGCCTGCTAAAAATATTACAAATGTCAGAATTAGTAGTGGTTAGCTACCAATATAATTTCAAACAAACAAAAAGGGAAACATAACCAAGGAAGCAGATCAATGAGAAATGTAAGTACAAAAATAACTTACAAGCAAACCTACAATGGCATTTTAAATAGTCAACACGGAACAGTCTGTTGCCTCCAAGGGCACACTCAAACCTGAACCCTGTAGGGGAACCTTCCGGAAGTTGAGCTGTGATCACATGATAATACCTTCCTGGTGACTCTTTGCAATGTATGCACAGAACTTTTTCAAATGACCCTCTCAGTAACCCTGTAAGCACAATTTGCACATAAAGAGCCTCAGTGAAGTGACTTGTTTGAAGGTAACAGAACCAGGATCATGATCCAGGTGCCTAATGTTCTGTCTGGTCCCTTCCTACCAGGCACCATGTTCATTCACATGGCCATGGAATAGCTGACACGATTTCAAAGGCATTAGGAGAGATAACCAAGGTGACTCAATAATGATAGACACTTAACCACAATCCCCAAAATACAACTATGCTAAATCTTTGTGTTCCAACCCAGGACAAATTTGTAAAAAACAAACCCATGAAAATTCAAGAAAAATATTAGCAGGATATGCTAGGTCAAATATGCAAAAAATGAATGGAGGACACTACAATAAGAATGGGAGATGACCAAATACTAGGGGACAGAAGAATGAATTCTGTTTTCAAATCAGTATGAACTTGCACATAAATTGATTACATTCTGTGTAAGAAGCAAAAGTAAAAGGAAAAAAGGGGGAAAAAGGGCAAGCTACCTACATATTTTATGCCTGGACAAAGGCAAAGTAAAGGTAGAGACCAATGATGAAAGCAGAATTAAAAGGTGTCCAATTATTTGGCCATTAAAAATGCCCTTTCAAATAATGCTTGGGTAGGAGAGAAAACCAATTCACAACAGTAGAATATATTTTTAGAACAACAAAAACATCACAAGTAATGGGGAAAAAACGAACAACTCTGATCACAGTTACGAAAAGGAAAAAGTGAAGCATGACAAACTAGCTCTGCCCTTCTTAGAATGGAAAGCTAAAAGAAAGCAGGGAAATGAAAACAAAATTAGACTAAAAATAGAAAAAACAAAATGAAGTAAAAACAAGGAAGTTGGTAAATAAAACCAATTCTAGAGTTGTTGGAAAATAATAAAATTGATAATCAATTGACTAAAAATAAAAGTATCTTAATAATCTAAGAATGAAAATGACAATCTAACAACTGCTGAAAAACAGTGTTTAAGTTGTGGGAGATGTCCTCAGCCAGAGCTAACAAACCAAATAATGATGTTGAAATGCAAAATTTAATTCCAAAATAAAAAATTCTCAAAGTGACACAATAAGAGAAAAAACAAAATAATGTATATGAGACATACAAATAAGGAAACTAAAGAATCTCTCTCCAAAGGCTCCTAATTCAATATAATTCTTTTTCAATCCAATCTTCAAAGAACAAATAGTCTCTGTGTTACATACATGGTTACTTAACAGAAGACTCACTTTATTTTATGAGTAAAACCAATTACTTTGCAAGAGCCATTAAAATTCTAGCCAACTGCATGTACACACATGGATGCAAAAACTGTAACAAAATCTTCTCTAATGGAAATCAACAAGTGAACTCAAAGGTTTCAGCTCTGCAACCAAGGAGGATCTATACCAAGAAAATAGCACTGTTGGTGGTAACTTATGGAAAACCATCAGCACATTTTGTTAAAGAAAAGTGGCCCTCTTTTAATCATCTGAATGCCAAAACATAGTTAATAAATTTTATCACTTTTTCTTCACTAAAATTCTTAAAAATAGATAAACAAGGTTTGTTTTAAATCAACATTGTGCTTTTTTCCCTGTAGTATTTCAGTCATTCCTTTGAAAAATAGGAAACTTACCAAAAAAATCTCCCTTCCAACTCAAGAATTTTGCCAATAGCAATATGCAAGAGAGAGAAAAAAACAAGAAATAAAAATACTATCTCCGCAGTTACTAAGCTATTCAACTTACTGTTGAGAGAACCCCGTTTCCTTAACTTTTAAATAAAGACAAAAATTTCTACCTCACAGATTTGTATAGAAGATTAAAGTAGAATATTTGGCAAAGTACTTTGTTAGCCATGAAGTCCTATGTAAATGGAAGTTTACTACATATATAAAATTTTATCCATCCATCTGTCCACCCACCCACCCATTTTCCATCCATCCATCCATCCATCTATCCATCTATCCATCCATCCATCCAAGCAACCTGTTCCAGGCCCTACACTGAGGGGCAAACACAGGGTGAGCAAAGCTGGACAAATCCCTGCTTTCACGAAGCTTCCAGTCAAATGGGGGAACTGACATTAGACAAGAATGTCACCAGAACAGACAACCAACCCCAAACTTTGTTAAGTGCTCTGAATAAAATGGCAGGAAGCTCTAAGAGATGGAAGGGGGGATGTGACCCGGCCTGTGGGCTGTGGCAGGCTTTCCTGAGGACGTGGTATATGGCTGAGGTGTGGAGGTAGTGCTGGTGTCCAGGAGCAGCGCTGTGATGAGCATGAGGAGACAGGTACGCTTGTCCCTGTTGTGTGGTGTCCACCCTGCGGGTAATCATGGCCAGTAGAGTTCCCCCTGCTGCTGGACATCTGGGTTTTGTTCTCCTAGTTTCTCTCATAGATAGCAGTGCTTTGAGCAGTACAGTTGTGGCAATTACGTTTTTTTTCTTTTGAGTTACATCCTAGAGGTATCTTTCAGAAAGGAAATACCAAATTCAGAGCTGTTCTCTGGGAGAAAAGAGTTTTATAGCTTTTGTCACATGACGCCAATTACTTTCCACACATACGGAACCAATTTATAGTGCCAGCAGCAAGGCTTTGGTGTCCCTTTCTCTTTGACGCTGCCAAGTGCCTTACTCAGCATTTATATTTATTTTTTCGAGTTTAATAGGTATGTGATGCTACTTTCAAGTCATTTTAATTTGAATTTCTGTAATTGCCAATAAGATTGTATATGTTTCCATGCCATGATTTACTATCTGTGTTTTCTCATGTGTAAATTAACTGTTCGTTTCTCTTAACTTCTTACCCAAGGGCATTTGTGAGCAATGTGACAGCAAAGGCCGTGGCTCTGGCTTGGGCACTGCTGAGTCCCAAGCAACTAGTAGGTGATATATAAACACTGACTGAATTAAACTCAATTATCAACTGACATATAATTGCGTCAATCGTGTTCTTTGGATTTCAGTTTCTGTCAATTCTTTTTTCTCAAGTATCTGCTAATGTTTTTCTTTTTAAAATTTCTTTAAAAATTATATTTTACTATATTAGTATACTATAGTAAAATTATATTTTACTATAAATAACTTTAATATATATATCGTTTATCTTATTTGTGACTATATGTCTTTATACATCTTTATATATTTTTAAAATTTTGAAATGGAATCATTTTCTTCTATAACTGGAATAAATGTGCTTTTTGAATGTATATTCTGATGAATTTCCAGTGCTTAACTCTTACCTGTCTGGAATTTATTTATATCATTATGAATGTACTTGTCTATGCTGATATCCAATAGTTCCAATGACATTTGATAATGTTTTCTTATTCTTTCCTTATTGTGTTTTCTAGTTTGTCACATAAGTTCAAATAATAGTTTTAGTATTTCTGCATCTCTATGAATCATTTTCTCATTGTAAACTAAATGTAAGTGGTTTGTATAACTGCTGTTTCGTATTATGTTTGATGATCTAGTGGGACAGGCCACCAGGAACACCTACCTGAACGGTTACACAGTGCACCTGCTCAGCTGTTCTACCCTGTGACCCTCACTATCTGTTCTCAAGTTCTAGGAAGCACTCACCACGTGGACAATGTCACAGTGGCGAGTCAATTCCATAGAGAAAGCATATGAATGGGGCATGAGAGTGGGGAAAGATTTGATATTTGGAAACTAGAGAAAACAGTAGGATAATTGGCTAAATTTCAGGGCACAGGAAAAGTGGAGCTGATGGAAGAGGCCCATAATAATTCTGAGTTTGATCTCATAACTCTCAGAAGGCAGGTGAAGGCTCTTCCTTTCACACAAGCCGGTGGTGAAAAGGTCGAACCACAGGCAGTCAGGCTGCTCCCAATGTTGCCTCTCACCTGCCGGGGCCCTACTGCCCCAGAGACTTACATCTGCTCTGTGAGACAGTACCACGTGCTGTGAGGAGGACGTGAGGAGCTGAGAAGGTGCAAGGTGCAGATGTAGAAATGCTCTGGAAAGTGTAAAATTCTTGAATAAGACTCTTGTACCAAACACTAGGCCTAACCTTGGGCAAGGATGTTCCCCAGAAGCCTTAGTGCTCACAATGTCAGTAGCCCTTGGTCAGCTGCTCAGAAGGCCCCAGCAAAGGCTGAGCAACCATACTTGCTGCAGCCTGCCCTTTCTGAGTATCCCATATATCCAAATCCTCAGACCCACCAGATCACTCTGATGGAGAAGGGCTGCTTCAGCTCCCAAACTGTGCAGCCAGGATGTTTGTGCTTGGGCACAGATACAGGCATCTGAATGGCCAGTCACTAGGAATGTTTAAGGTACATCATAAGCCAGAGCTGATCCAAAAATGACAATAGTAGTAGTAGTAGTAATAAGTGATCCTCTCTAGGTTTGCTGCCAGATTTGAAATCATTAGGGACTTGTAAAGAAAATTAATAATTCCCCAACTGTGTAGTTTCAGAATCAATTTCAGCTCTTGTGGACTTACTCCTATACTCAGAACAGCCCAGCGTGCCCTCGGCCCAGCCATCTAACTGCTGAATGGGACAAACACCGTGGTTAGTTCAGGCCCTGCTTAGGCCTCTCCTGGCATTTCTGTTTTCCTGCTCCTTCCCGGGTGTGCCAGCATCAAAGTGTTGTTTCTCATGGCAACAAAGCAAACATTGACAGGACAGTCACCAGGAACACAGGCTGACTCATTAAACATTCAGGCAAAAGTTTGGCGGTTTTCCAGAAGGGCACCCATGAGCCAGAGCCAGGAATGGCTTTGGCCAGGTCTGACTTGGCTTTGCTTTTGCTCTTTTAAAAGTATCCAGACCGTGTGGTGTGGGCTTTCAGACTTTCCTTTCCAAACACCATCAAAACCTAACTGAGCAGCCTGCCCGCTGCCAGTGGAAAATCAACGTGGGCTTCTCAGCCATTCCCCGTTTGCCAGCAGAGGCAGGTTCTGGCAGCCTGAGAACTAGGCTGTGCCTGACAGAGAGGCGTGGTGAACCTCGACTGGCCGTGGCTTCCACAGAGGCAGCAATTACATTAAAAAATATCAACTAGCTAGTGGGGGAGGCAGAACAAAAATACAGAAAAAAACAAGATGACTGCTTCAGCAAGGTCACTGCCACGAATGCCAGCAGGCAAGGGAGTTTTCAGGCTGTGTACACATGGCAGCAAAGCACCCTTTCAGTGCCTGCCCTTGTCTAATGTTCTGAACAAAAAATGCCAGTTCAACTCTACTGCACACCTGGGAAGGTTGAAGCACTTACCTCTGGTTTCTGAGTCATTGTTCCTGACACTGGACCCCTCGGCGCTAACCCCCTCTCTTCTGCTGGCAGCACAGAAGGAAAGTGTTGTCACAGGTTAGAGATCATGGCAGCCAGACACACTGGCTGCACACACTGCACACACTGGCTGCACACACTGCAAGGCCCTTGAGTCTGAAATTCACTTGAATAAAAAAAAAAAAACCACCTGCTTTGGGGAAGCCCAAGGAGTCTTTATGACTGAGGCTGCACTGTAATTTCATTTTCTTTTCCGATTCTACCCAAAAGGGCAAAGGAGAAGAAAAGCAACATCGTCTTTTCTTTGTCTTATCCTTTGCAGAATGCAATAATCACTTCCATGCTCTATCCCTATCTTGGCAAATTAGCAGGAGTTACCCGAGACAAGATCACAGACACAGATGTCAACCATTTCTGCTTTTAACCTTAAGCCAAGAAAATGCAAGTCACTGGGTACACGTTAGAATCATCTGGGGAGTTTTTAAAACTACTGATTTGGGTCCCATCCCAGAGATTCAGATTTAGTTAGTGTACGGTATGGCCTGTGCATCAGGATTTTTAAAAAGCCCCCAGGAATTCCAATTACAGAAAAGTATGAGAACCACTGATCTACATGAAAGACCTGGGAGGTACAGTTCAGGAATCATGAAATGTGAAAATCCCCAAGTTAAGAAGGCTCAGGTTCTGGTCTGAGTGTCACTGTTTAACATTTTCTGTTCTTGGACAATAACAGAATATCTCTAAACCTCAATACTTGCATCTGATAAACAGATTATATTTCTTGCAATTCTTACTAAAGTGTTGTATGGATCAAATATGAAAAGAAAGTGCTGGGAAAAACACTGAACACTACACACATGTAAGGGTTAGATGATCACTATTTATTTCCTTTTGCAACATGAAGCTGATGTTTAATGTTTATTGAGCTCTTATTATGTGCCAGGCCCTGTGCTAAGTGCACACCCGACCTCCAAGGTAGATACAATGATTAACTCTGTTTATAACTGAGACCAGCCAAGGCACAGAGAGCTACAAGTTATGGAAAATAGAATATCAGTGTTCTCTAGAAACTAGGAAACCAGCAATGATAAGAAAAAAGTAAAAAGGAAATAGCAATACATATAATCAAAAAGATGGGAGGAATAAACCAATATGACAGGTCCCACACAAATGTGAATTGGGTGGGTTCCTCTTTCAAAAGACACAGTCTCGGATGGGATTAAAAACTCAATACTGTTTACAAAAAATACACCTAAGACAAAATAAAAACTGAAAATAAAGGCTGGGGAAACTTAAACAAGGTTGATGCAAAGAAAAAAGAGCAGTGTGGCCATGTGAAGAGCAGACAAACCCAATTTTAAGGATAGAAGCATTGACAGGATTAAGGCAGATATCTGATATAATGAAATACGTTAAAATGGGTCATAAAGCCATAAACCAGGTGTATGAAGCAAAAACTTCTAGAATTATATGAAGAACTAGACAAAAATCAGTAGATAAGGAAACCAAACCCCAGAGATGTAAGTAACCAGATGAAGGTCCTAGAGCAGTGAGGCCTGGAGCCCAAATTAGAGCCAGGAAGTCTCCTGCCAGAGCCTCACCTTGACCACAACACCATCAACCAAACACTCAGAGAAGATGTCAAGAAGGTTTCAGTACAGATAAAAGCCAAAATGAATGTAGGAACAAACAAAATAAATAGTAAAAAAATAAAGAAAATCTAGGTCCTTGGTAGGACCACCAGAATATATAAATCCCTGGCTGGTCTGATTAAATTCAAAAGAGAGAAAGTAAAACTGTTCAACATCATAAATCAACAGCATAAATGGGAATATAACTACAAATATAGAAGAAAAGAATTACCAAAAAATGTAAATGTAACACACTATGATGGCAAATTAAAAAATCTAAAGGAAATGGATGATTTTCTACCAAAATATAACCTCCTGAACTGCACATAAACAAAAGCAGACAGCCTGAACTTATCAATGACTTCAAAAGAAGTCCCAAAACAAAGACCTGCTTTATCTAATCAATCTTTAACAATAAATAATTCCTATGAAACTTCTCCAGATTGTAATAAAATGGGAAGTTCCCTAAGTCATTCTGTAAAGCTAACATAGTCTTTTACCAAAATCTCATAAAAATAATAAAAATAGAAAATTATAGATCAATTCACCTATAAATATAGATGCAAAAACTGTAAATAAAATATCATGGGCTTCCCTGGTGGCGCAGTGGTTGAGAGTCCACCTGCCAACGCAGGTGACGCGGGTTCGTGCCCCGGTACGGGAGGATCGCACATGCCGCGGAGAGGCTGGGCCCGTGAGCCATGGCCGCTGAGCCTGCGCATCCGGAGCCTGTGCTCCGCAACGCGAGAGGCCACAGCGGGGAGGCCCGCATACCAAAAAAAAAAAAAAAAAAAAAAAATCAATAGGTCATATCCAGCCGTAAAAACACCAATTAGCATTATTACAAGATTTCAATATTGGGTCAATATCTATCATCATCATTCATTACATAAACAAATTAAAGTAGAAAAGCTATGTGAATATATCCATAGCTGCTAAAAAGAGATCCAACAAAATTCAGCAACCTTTCCTAATAAAAATCCTAAGCAAAAAGGAATACATGGAAACTACCTAAATATAACAAGTCTATTTACCAAAAATCTACAGCAAATGACCATAAACTGCTGATGCCAAGACCTTTAAAAACAGGAACAAGAGAGATATATCTGCTCTTTTCATATGATTCAACTTTTGACATTTCTGCTGATAATCAGTAAGCCATGAAACAAAGTATAAGTTAAATAAATATTAGAAAAGACAAGACAAACCTGCTTTAAATTTGCAGATGACTTGATAATATACCTAAAAGTTTCAAGGAACTCCTCTAAAAACTAGAATTAGTAAGACAAGTTGGTAAGGGGACTGGGTAAAACAAATATATAAACAGAAGAGCTTTCCTTCGTACCAGCAACATTAGGCTGGAAATGGGTAAGAATTATATATATTCCATTCAAACAGTGGCAAAAACAATAATAAATAAACAAAATAGGTTCAGGAAATCTTTATGAGGAAAACTATAAAATCCTATCAAAGAACATAAACGCAGCACAAATTGCCATGGGAGTCACCGTGGGAAATGCACAAAATGGAAAAATGAATGTCTGATAACAGTCAAGATATTTTTGAAAAAAGCAAATAAGGAGTAGAAAACTTGCATTAACAGGTTGTAAGGTTTAAATGAAATGCCTATAATCAAAACAGTATAGCATTTGAACAGAAACAGATTAATAGGCCAGTGGACCAGTACAGAGAATCCCAAAATGTATATAGGTATATATTGGGGGAAATAGCATTAGTGACATTTCAATACAGAGGGAAAATCAAAGTTTATTTTAAAAATTGTGCTGGAATAACTGATCATCCATCTAGAAGAGAGGAATGCTAGATTCCCTCCCTCAAACCACATATACAAATAAATACAAGAAAAATTAAAGCTTAAATATAAAAAATAAGAGTATAAATAGTATAAAAGACTCTAGGAGAATATTTATATAAAATCGAGGGGGAAATGACTTTCTTATATAACCCAAATGCCATAAAGGAAAAAACAAACATATTTGATTATATATTCTTATATCTTTGTTATCTCAAAAGATAACAGACAGAAGACAAATAATGGATTTGGAAAAATATTGGCAACATGTATGATAAACATAGGCTTAAAATCTCTAACATACAAAAAGACTCTCCAAAATGACAAGGAAAAGGTGAGTAATCCTTGAGAAAAATAATCAACAAACTGTAACAGGCAACTCACATAAAGGGAAATGCAAATAATTGATGATGATATGAAAAGATGCTCAATATTATTAAGAATAGAAATGTGGACATTAAAACATGGAGATTCCATTTTTACCCATCAGAGTGATGAAAATTAAAAGACTCCTGGACATCTAGTGCTGGCCAAAGTATGGGGATAGATATCCCCATGTAAAGCTGGTGAAAGTGTGAAACCAGAAATAATCCAAATGTCCACCAACAGGAAAAGGGCTGAGTCAACTAAGCTACATTCACTCTAGATTTAAGGCACGTATTTAAAAGAATGAGATGTAGCCCCATTGACTGATCTAGGGGGAGTCAGTGATAGAGTGCTAAATTTAAAAAGTCAAGTTGAAGATAATGTAAACAATGCAATATTATTTTTGTTATTAAAATGGTAAACTAACTACGACTAATTCCTGTATGTCTTTTTTCCCAGTTTTGAGCAATAATTGACATATGACATTGTATAAGCTAAGATGTATGACCTGTTGATTTGATACATTTATATACTGCAGAATGATTACCGCTTGTAGCCTTAGCTAGCACCTGTACTATGTCACCTAATTACTATTTCATTTTTGTGGTGAGAATATTTAAGCTTTATTCTCTTGGAGACTTTCACGTATATAATACAGTGCTATTAGCTGTAATCAGTGCTGCACATTAGATCTCTGGAACTTATAGCTGAAGTGACCAACACTTCGGCTATATGACCAACATCTCCCATTTGCCCCACCCCCCACACGCTGGCAAACCATCTACTCTGTTTCCATGGTTTGCCTTTTTTAGATTCCACATGTAAGTGAAAACATACAGTATTTGTCTTTCTCTGTCTGACTTCTTTCACTCAGCATAATGTCCTCAAAGTCCATCCATGTTGTTGCAAATAGAAGGATGTACTTCTTTCTCATGGCTGAAAAATATTCCACTGTATATATACACCACCTCTTCTTTATCCATTCGTCCACAGACAGTGACTACTCACCATTTTTCCCGGACAACTGCTGGGCAAGGCACTTGCTTCGACGAAATACTTCCTGAGGAGATATTTGCTGGGGTCAGGACTGTCCAGTAAGATGTAGGAACAGAAAAAGGCCCCATGCCGAAGCAGGAATATGGCAATGTCTTCATTCCCTAAAGGACAGAAAGTGGAGAGCTAAGGGCATTTGGATGCAGGATGTGTCACAGTTGTCCGAAAGGGCAGACACTCACATGTGAAATAAAAATGAAAAGGGCACTGGTGCCATTGAACTTCTCTATTACCTCCCTTGACGCCGGAAGGTTCCTATTAGTGACAGAACTTTTGTGGGGCTTTGCCCTTTGAAGTGCCTCCTAAGATGGTCCCATTTGCCATGGTTGGCCCCTGTCACTGAAATCCCCTTGCAGGAGTGAGTAGGGGGAAGGAGGAAAGAGGCAGACCTTTTGAAGAAGCAAAGAATGGAGTTGCGAAAACCTCCACAAAGGCCATCGGAGAGCAGAAGTTGAGTGTGAAGGATGGGCCCACATCTTGACAGGGTGATGGTTTTCATGGGCGGACTGACTGGGGACCCACCTGACTTGATGGCTGCGTAGAGTGGCAGGCGCACGATGACAGGGAACTCATTCTTCCTGACTGCATAGCTCTCTGGGTCGGCCCCGTGTGTCAGGACCAGGAGCTTCACCACTGCCAGGTGCCCCCGCTGGCAGGCCAAGGCCAGCATCCAGTTCAGTAATCGCTGGGGGCTGCAGGGACCTAGCAGGGATGACAGGACAAAGGGAGAGGGTGGCTGAAGGGACTGGTTGTTCCTGCTCTGAAATCCCCTTCGATCACGGCCCTATTTCCAGCTGAAATTTGCTTCCGTCCAGTTGACAGTGTCTATGGAATAGTCCCTCTGAATTGCATATGACATTTCCCCACATCATTATAAACCCACCTGCTCATCGAATAACACCAACTGAGGAAAAGCAGCATTCAAAAGCAGCATTCAAAACAGTGTGATCTTAACAATGGATATAAGACTAGAAAGAACTACCTTCAGTGCTGCAGAATTATCTCTGTGTAGTGTGATCGTGAGCATCCCCTTACTCTCTTCCTCATCCCCAGCCCCGACCTCATCCCTAGAGCATCACACACAGGGATATGGGTTTTGGAGATAGGCAGTTTAGGATTAAAATATTTCAGCTGTGTGGGACTTCCCCAGTGGCACAGTGGGTAAGATTCTGCACTCCCAATGCAGAGGGCCTGGGTTCGATCTCTGGTCAGGGAACTAGATCCCACATGTGTGCTGCAGCTAAGAGTTTGCATGCCACAACTAAGGAGCCCGCTTGCCACAACTAAGACCTGGTGCCACCAAATAAATAAATATTAAAAAAAAATAGTGAATTTATCTGACCTCAAAAATAAAGATTAAAAAAAGATTTCAGCTGTGTCATCTTGGGCAAATTTCTTATCCTCTTTGTGACTCAATTTACCCATCAGTAAAATGGGAATAATAACACCCCACCTCCCAAGTTTAAGGTGAGGATTACATGACATAGTGTATGTCAAGTGCCTGACTCAATAAATTGTCATAACCTCTGTCAAGTGCCTGAGATAACTCATTATGATATGTCATTATGTTCTTAGAGTAATAACACTTTTATGCATTTCCAAATTATCTGTAATATACATATATTACTTTCATAAGTTAAAAAAATACTTTGATGAAAAAAATAGATCAGCCTAAAACTTAGAGAATTACTCCCTGAAAGAACTGCCTACTTAATTCTAGGATAAAATAACACTTAACACACTGAATGAACAGAGAGAGTGTGGGCTGAAATGTTACAATATCTTCAAGTTCAAAGTAGTGCAATGACTTTTGGATCTAGCTGCCATGGAAAAACGATCTCATCCTCCACACGGACACTTCCCAATTGCATCATAACACTGTCTCACTTCCAGAGGCGGAAAGTCCTCAGGAATCAAAGTGCTCTGAAGCCTGGAGAGATTGACCCTCCCTCTGTGATAGGAAACTGACCAGGAAATAGGGGTGAGGCAGAGAAGTCAAGAATTAAAACCCAACACATAAGGTACCTGGCATTATGCCTGGGCTGCAGCAGGTGCTAAATAAATGTCCCTTCTTTGCCCTCAACTGATAACTAAAATGAACAATTCAAAGGAGGAGGTATATGAACAGAAAACAAATTACCCCTCTCCATTACTACCAGATATCTAGCTATGAGAAGTGCAGTCGTCATGCTGCTAACTTCTGTTGAGGATGTAAGTGTGTCAGTCTTAGGAGGCAGGCCCTGTATTTCACAGTCATAATTTTAATATGAGGAAACCAAAGCTCAGAGAGACTTGGGAACTTGCTGAGGGTCCCACAGTTGGTAAATGGCAAAGTCAAGCCTTAAGTTCTGCTTTATCTAGAACCAAAGGGTGCTCTCTTAAACCACACAAACCCCTACATGTATTCTATGAGGCCCAAATCCAGCAACACTCATAGAGCCCATCTTTCCACCTCCTCCTTCTCTTAAGCCCTGCTCAGCTACAAGACCAGGAATTACATAATGATATCCTTCAAATGATGTTCATAATTACACAACGATGTACCCACACCCCATGGACCTCTCATCCCTCCTCTTCTTGAACCCTGCCTTCATTCTCTAGCTGCCTCTTGTCTTACCTTACTCCCGACAGTGGCTGCCTTCCCTACAGGCTGGGAATTCCCAGAGAACACAAACTGTTTTGCCCACCTCTGCACTCCCCACAGGGCTCAGCACAATGCACTGGACTCCTTCAGTCCTCAGCAGCTCTGTCCTGAGTTGAGTTAAAGACAGGACACCCCTGGGAGCAGCTGAGAACCAAACTCAGGTCCACCCAAGCTCCCTGTTCTGCAAAAGCAGGCAAACCAAGCTCTTCCCTTGCTTGTCTGCCAAGTAAACTCCTTCTTAGCCTGCAAAGCCTGGCTCAGATGTCAGCTCCCTCTGAAGACTCCAGCCTGCACCCAGACAAGACCATTCCCTGATGTGTGCTTGCAAACCACCGTGTAAATATTTCAACCTTCGCATGCTTACACCTTTCTGCCTCAATTTCCTCTGCTTGACCAGGACCTACTAAAGGGCTGGAATCACCTTTTTAAACAGCCTCTGTGTCTATCAAGTTCTGCAGTGTGTCCAGTACTTGGAAAATGCTCAATAAATGTAAGCTGTCCAATGAGATGAGTGAGTCAGCTGGCATGGACTCTTTGGGACTAGAACAGAGCTACTCTTGGAGATCCCCGAGGAGAGGGAATCAGTTTTGGCTCCTTGGGGGCTCCTTCCTGCCCTCCTATACCTTGCTCGACCCAAACAGCATCTATGGGCCCTAACAGTGCCCTGATTTCTGTTCCTAAACTCATTCTCATTCCAGGCACAGGAAAGGCATGCCAGCTTGGAACCAAATCTGAGCACAAATCTACCTCAAAGCACATAGTTGGACACCCCCTAACAGTAGTACTGCATAATTGTGGGGTCCCATGCAAAACTTAAAAATGGGATCCCTTGGACTTCCCTGGTGGTGCAGTGGTTAAGAATCCACCTACCAATGCAGGGGACATGGGTCAAATCCTTGGTCCTGGAAGATCCCACATTCCGCGGAGCAACTAAGCCCATGAACCACAACTACTGAGCCTGCGCTCTAGAGCCTGTGAGCCACAACTACTGAGCCCGCACGCCACAACTACTGAAGCCCACACGCCCTAGAGCCCACGTGCCACAACTACAGAGTCCACGCGCCACCACTACTGAAGCTCACGTGCTCTAGGGCCCGTGTGCCGCAACTACTGAGCCCGTGTGCTGCAGCTACTGAAACCCGCGCGCCTAGAGCCCATGCACTGCAACAAGAGAAGCCACTGCCATGAAAAGCCCGTGCACCACAATGAAGAATAGCCCCCTCTCGCCACAACTAGAGAAAGCCTGCACGCAGCTACGAAGACCCAACGCAGCCAGAAAAAACAAAAAAACGGGGGTCCCTTGTTTAAACATTATTAAAAATTTCAAGAGGGCTGGGACTTCCCTGGCAGTCCAGTGGTTAAGACTTCGCCTTCCAATGCAGGGGGTGTGGGTTTGATCCCTGATTGGGGAGCTAAGATCCCACGTGCCTCATGGCCAAAAAACCAAAACATAAAATGAAGCAATATTGTAACAAATTCAATAAAGACTTTAAAAATGGTCCACATCAAAAAAAAAAAATCTTAAAAAAAAAATTTCAAGAGGGCAACTGCAGATTGTTAAACCAAGTGTGGGGCCCTTCTAAGTGCAGGGCCCTGTGTGACTGCACTGTCACATACCCATGAAGCTGGCCCCACTCCCTCACAAAATCCTAACTCCCAAGACCACTGCTAAGGCAAAGCCTCAGCCTATAGCTGTAGTGATGCCTGGACTTAAACAGTGTTACAGATCCAAGGGCATCATGGGAAATCAAAGGAGACCAGGACACCTTGAGTCCATCAGAGAAAAAATTAACTTGTTATTTAAAAAAGCAACATAGCATGGTACATCCAGACAATGTAATGTTATTCAGTAATTAATAAATAAATAAATAAATAAATAAATAAATAAATAAACATATATATATATATATATATATATATATATATATATGAGCTCTCAAGCCATGAAAAGACATGGAGGAAACTTGAATGCATATTGCTAAGTGGAAGTAGTCAACCTGAAAAGGCTACGTACTGTATGAATCCAACTATATGTCATTCTGGAAAAGGCAAAACTATGGAGACAGTAAAGAGATCAGTGGCTGCCATTGGTTGGGAGAGAGAGGGATGAATAGGTGGAACACAGATGATTATTAGGGCAGTGAAACAATTCTGTATGATGCAGTAATGGTGGAAATATGTCATTACACATTTGTCCAAAGCCATAGATATACAACCCTGATGTCAACTATGGGCTTCAATTAATAATCATGTGTCAATATTGGTTGGTTCATCAATTTTAACAACTGTACCACTCTCACACAAAACGCAAATAATAGGGAAACTGTGGGAGGTGGTATATGAGAACTCTCGGTACTTGTTCATCAGTTCTTCTGTGAACCTAAAACTGCTTTAAAGAATACTCCCAGATTTCTGGATCTCATGACTGGTTAACAGTGTGAAGACATAAACATTTTGAAGTGCAGTCCCCCTAAATGCCTGCCTGGTTCCTAAGAAAAGAGTGTCCCTGAGAGGTGGTGAAGAGCTCATGCTCTGGGATTTACCTGGCAAAGACTCGAGTAACTCCTGCACGACATCAGTGTGCCCAAACTGTGCTGCCACCACGGCTGGGTTGTCGTCGGTGGGCTCCGTTGGCAGCTCCACCAGTCTCTCGGTGAGAAGATACCGGACGGTCTCCAGATCCCCATAGGCCGCAGAGATGCTCAGGAGCTGGCCCTGGTCAAAACAGAACAGGGGCAGGATGTCAGCAAGACGAGTGCTGTTGGGAACTGCCAAGAAAATTGACTCTAAATGCTTCACGAAGTCCATGGGCAAGACTGCAGCTGTGCTGCCCAGGACGGCAGCACCAGCCACATGTGGCTGACGAGGCTTGAAACGTGGCTCATGCAAAGTGAGATGTGCTGAAAGTGTAAAATCACATGGGATTTCAAAGACCTAGTACGAAAAGGGTAAACTATCTTGTCAATAATTTTTATACTGATTACATGTTGAAATGATGATCTTTAATATATGCTGGCTAAATAAAATAGATTATTAAAATTCTACCTGTTTGATCTTATAAATGTCTCATATTCTATTTCTTTGGAACAGCATCATGAAAGATATCTCAGTTGGGTATCAAAATTCTTCATGTTATTTGAATGTGCAAGCCAGGGCTGCTGTCCTGTGCCTTAGATTTGTGCCTCTGAGAGCCCTCTTCTCACAGGAAGCCTGGTCTTTTTCTCAGTCAAAGGTCAGCACATGCCCCATCTCCTTGCTCACAGTGTCCCCTGCACTGGGAGGCCTCTGTCACCGTCCCTGCATAGCTAAAGCCTTTTCGGCTCTCTCACCCAGGCTGCAGTACCTTGAATGGACACTTATTCATCTTGCCACACAGGTCATTTGAGCCTGAACACATGCTCTCCTGTATTGCTTTAAAGTCAGGTTTCTTAAGATATAATTTATACATAGTAAATTCACCCTTTTTAGTGCACTTTGATGAATTTTGACTAGGTATAACTCAATCACAATCACCACCAGCAAGAGCTAGACTCTTCCATTGTCCCCCAAAAGCCATCTTGTATTTGTGTGTCCCCACCCCCATGTCTCTGGCTCCTCTGCTAGACTGTGGGTTCCTCAGTCCAGTGTCATGCTTGTTCTCCACTGAAGAGTCAGGCACAGGACACTGACGTTGGTGCCAAATGGACATGCCACGTTGAATCCTGGCTCTGCCACTTACCACCTATGTGTCTTTGGACAAGTGCCTTGACAGCACTGTACTCCAGTTCCCTCATAACAAAATGGGGATCATTACAACTGCCCTTAATCTCTTTCATGGCAGGCATTGAGGGAAGTGGGTATAAGTAACCCAGCTCACAGAGGGCAGCCATGCTAATGAATTTGTGAGTGGGCCACCCCATGAATGCAAGGGCATGATATCACAACCAGGGCAGACTACTGACACAGGCAGAGGGAGGCACAGACTCCAGGCTGTCTGCTGAACAGCCCTCCTTGTGGGAGGCCACCCAGTGCCAACCCAAGGGGCCAACAAGTCTGACCTGCTCATGTGTGCATCCCAGTTCTCCCCATAAGAAGAGAGGCCTTTGGCCATATATGCTGTGAATTCATAATGGGAGGAATCAAAAATGCCCTCCCCTCAATAATTCTCAAGCACATGTACTTGCCAATTCCCCCCAAAAAATTCTCTTACAATTTTGAGAACAGGTTTAGTAATTGAGTTATTTCCAACTATTAATTATATGGAGACATTAAACCTGTGCTAATCAAAGTATTGCACACAAAACATCAGTAAAGTGCTTCCATGGTTAACAGCCAATAAGAATTTCCCACAAGGACCAGAATGTGGCAATGGTTTTCTCAAGCTGTAGGTGGGCAAGAGGGTTGATCTCTACAAGCTTTTTGGAAAAGTTTGGCATGTGTTTCAAAATTTAAAAATTGCTCATACCCACATTCTTAATTCCTGTTAACCTAGGCTGAGAAAATATATTGACAATAAGAAAAGGATTAGGCAAAAAACATTCAATAAGGCATGATTTATAGTAGTAAAAAATTAGAAACAGTACAAATATCTAACCAAAAGGAATAGCCAGGTAAGTGACACTGTCTCTACTAGGTGGAATGTCATGTAGCCATTGAAGGTGACGCTCATAAGGAACTTATACAGAAAATTGCTCATATAATATTATGTGAGAAAAAGCAGTATGCAAAACGATACAGAAATAGGCTTGTATCTATATTAGAGACAATAGCAACGACAAAATGAATGTTCAGATCCGCAGCCTGGAAAAGAGTATACCAAAAATGCTAAGTGGGATTGTTTGGATGGATTAGGAATACGATTACTTTTTTGTTCTTTATTTCTTTACTTTTATATATTTAAAAAATTTTCTTTTTTGAGCATGTGCTATTTTTATAGTGGAAAAAAGTGTAAAAGAATATATTAAGTTAAACCTTCAGATTGCCATTTTGTCCTTTATATTTCTATGACCACCTCCCTGTCCCCTGGGAAGGCAGGAGCAGTGTGCTTAGGTGATGACAGGCTGAGAAGTCCACTCGAAAGGACTGGCACGTGTAAGTTTACATGAGAAACAAGGTATTCAGAATACAATAGAAATCCTCATTATGATTATAATGATAACAAGAAAACAACTTTAGTGGTAACCTTCACCCAACCTGGGTCCCCAGTTCTGGCCAGAGGGTCTGGCATTGACCTTACCTTTTCCAGCTGGGACGTGCTCTCATCACAAGCTTCTCTGAGCAGGTGCTGGGCTCTGCTGGCGTCTCCTCGCTTGTATGCGGCATGAATGCCTTCCGTCCTGGGGCTCCGTGCTGTGGGGTCGCCACCTGGCATGGATAGTTTGGTGCCCATGTCCCCGGCACCTGGGTGGACAGAAGCATACACATAGCATGACCTCCACTGCCAGCGCTGCTGGTAGGAATCATCAGAGAGGAGAGTGGGATGTGCTCTCCAAGACATAAATCTGGAGGCTTTAGCAAGAGAAAGGGGTTGCCCTGAAATGCTGCCAATGTCACCAAGTACAGCAGACTTTGGCACCTGCACCCTGCTGGAGGCCTGTCCTGCATGGGGCCATCTGTGAAGGCACGGGGAAAGCTGAACACAACTCGAGGAAGATTCTGCGGCTAGACAATGGCCTGGAGCAAGCGGGTCCAGGGCACCCGGGGCAGCTGCCTGGCAGGGAACTGCCAGGCTGACCTTACCAACAGCAACAGAGAAGCAAGGGCTTTGGTGGGAGAGCTGGTAGCCTGCCAAACTGTCCCACTGCTATATCCCTCAGAGGGATAGGTATCTAATGGAGGAAGAAAGGCAGGCCAAATCCTGTGGATGTGGAAATCTAGACCCTCTCTGCCTAGAAAACTCCAGAAAGGCATGGGACTTAGAATGGCAGCCCTCATTCCATACTGTGCTGGGTCTGAAGATGCAGAAGTGAAAGCAGTCAGCCCTTAGAGCTCCCACTCTAGAATGCTTCATAATTAGGAGGTCTGTGGATCCCAAAAGGCTTCAGAGACTTCCTGCACATCCTAAATTTGCACAGAATTCTGTGAGTGTGTGTGTGTGTGTGTGTGTGTGTGTGTGTGTGTGTATACATTTCTCTGGGGAGAAATTCAAGGCTTCTACCAGATTTTCAAATGTGTTAGTGAACCAGAGTTAAAAGTTTTATCTCCACAGATATTACAGAAAAGACTGCAATGAATGAGGAGTTAAATTTTGATTGTGTTGAGTGACAGCAGAAACGGGGACAGAATTCTATCATTCTTGGCCAAGTTCACACAGCTTGTAAGAGGTAAACTGGGACTGAAGTTTTGTTCACCAGCTCTCAGGCTGGGGTTAAACCCACTCCATCTCTTTGCTACTTCTTCTTTTTTTTTTTTTTTTTTTT
>NC_041224.1:74753002-74833673 GCF_002837175.3 Physeter macrocephalus
ACGAACCCGCGTCCCCTGCATCGGCAGGCGGACTCTCAACCACTGCGCCACCAGGGAAGCCTGCTACCTCTTTGAAGGGATAAAAAAACAGGGTTGTTTTAAATGTAAAAATGTAAATGCTGAGGAAGGTTGGCTTCCAAGCATTGACATCACAAAAGCAAATCACATTATAGCAGCTAACATTTGGAAAAATTTTTTTAATATTTATTTTCAATAGCATAAAAATTACATGCTTAGAAATAAATTTTTAAAAAGATGGACAAGATCTATACCCTGAAAGCTATAAAACACTGCTGAGAGAAATTAAACAAGACCTATATAAATGGAAAGAAATGTCATGTTCATGGATTAGAAGAATCAATATTGTTAAGATGTCAATTCTCCCCAATTTTATCTATAGATTCAATGTAATCCCTACCATAATTCCAATAGGCTTTTTTGGGGGTAAAAATTGACAGTCTGATCCTCAAATTTGTATGAAAATTCAAAGGACTTATAATATCCCAAGCAATCTTGAAAAAGAAGAGTTGGAGGACATATACTACCTGATTTCAAGTCTTACTATAAAACCATAATAATCAAGGCAGTGTGGTAATAGATCCGTGGACCAGAATAGAAAGTTGAGAAATAGACCCATACTTGTACACCCCATTAATTTTTGATAAAGGGTGCCAACACAATGAGAAATGCAAAAATCTTTTCAATAAGTGGTGCTGGAACAACTGCACATCCATTGAATAAAAAGAGACTCGGACCCCTACTTCTCACCACACACAAAAATTACTTTGAGATGGATCATGGATTTAAACATAAAGGTTAAAATTGTAGAACGTCTAGGAAAAAAAAATCACAGGAGAATATTTTTATGACTTGAGAGTAGGCAAAACTTCCTTAGATAGGACACAGAAAGTGATAACCATGAAAAGAAAAAAACTCCTAAGTTAGACTTTAACAAAACTTAAAACTTCTGCTCATCAGAAGGTTGATCTACCATTTAAAAACTATTTACTATTTGAAAATGAGTAGGCAAGTTACAAACTGGAAGAAAATATTTGCAAAACATATATCCAAAAAAGGAATGGTATTCAGAAAATAGAAAGAACTCCTATAACTCAGTAATAAAGGACAAACAACCCAGTTAAAAATGAGCAAAGATTTGAACAGCAGAAGATATTCTAAAAGCTCAGTATCATTAGTCATTAGGGAAATGCAAGTTAAACACCACTACACTCCCACCAAAATCACTAAGATTTAAAAATACTGACAATACTTGGTGAGGATATGGAGCAACGAGAACATTCATACCTTATTGGTTGTGTCTAAAATGGTACAACCACTTTGGAAACAAGTCTGGTGGTTTCTTACGAAACTAAGTATATACCTACCCTATGACTCATTTATTCTATTTTAGGTATTTACCCAAGAAAAATATGTGTAAAAATTATATCCAAGAATGTTCATGGCAACTTTATTCATGGTATTTCCAAACTGTAAATAGCAAAGGTGTCCAACAACAGGAGAATGAATAAATAACTACTGTGGTATAGTAACTACTCAGCAATCAAAAGGAATAAATTACTGATCCATGAAATGATTGATAGGAATCTCAAAACACAATGTCGAGTGAAAGAATGACTACACAAAATGATCCCATTTATATTCTGCTCTAATCAGTGGTGGGAAAAAAATCAGAACAGGGGCTTCCCTGGTGGCGCAGTGGTTGAGAGTCCGCCTGCCGATGCAGGGGACACGGGTTCGTGCCCCGGTCCGGGAAGATCCCACATGACGCGGAGATAGAAATGAGAGCAATTTTAGAAAATGTTAATGGTAAAATCTACGTGGTGGGTATATGTATGTACATGGTTCAGTTCTTTCAGTTTCACTGTATGTTTGGAATTTTTCATAACAAAATATTGGGAGAAGTGAATCAGAATAACATACCCTAAATGGAAGGCCTGACATATGGCATACTGAACGAGCTCCACCACCAGCCCAGAAAAATCCGGCTCTGGAGAAAGGGGAAGACAATTTGCTTACAGTAAAGCCCCTTGATACGATCCAGGGTCTTTACGGCTCACTCTAAGCCATGACTATTTCAAAGGCAACCATTCTGAAAATCCACGTTAAGTGGATTTCATGAGTGTCACGCACAATCTGCATCCTTCCTGAAACACCAATACAAGACTGCTGTGTCTGAATGGAGATTACTGGTGTTTTTTTTTTTTTGGCTATGCATTTTTGGAAAGGGGTATCAAAAAAGGGCTTAGTGTGTAAGTGGTTATACATGTGAATAAGGCAGCTTCACATCCCATCACACACTAACAGTCTCCATTAAATATTAACAGTCAGAGACTAAGACATTTGAGAGTCAGCTGCAGGGAGAAGCCATTGGCAGGGTAAGAAAAAGGCAGAATCCACGGCCGCGTCATCCATCAGAAGAGGCACTTAATTATGTCACTGCTCATCTTTCAGAATTAAACAAATATCCTCCTTATCTCTGTAAAAGACAGGTGCGTGTGTGTGAGGAGGTATAAAGTAACCTCTTCTGTTCACATTAGGAACATAAATTTAAAAAGTTCACCTTTATGCCCAAGTTAAGCAACACTGAGAAGGTAGAACCAAGGACATAGGATGCATGTGAAATTACAAGGGTGGTTTTACTTTAACTTGATTTATAAATAATGCAACATATGTGGAATAAATGACATAGTAAGAAACAAGACTCTGCTCAGTTCTATATATATATATATATATATATTTAATGCTGTGGTGTTTTCAGTTTGAATCTGATTTTCTTAAGTTGCATGGACAACACATGTACATTCTCACTGACCCAAGAGCTGGGGGGTCTGGTCCAATCAAATTGTTGGAAGGACATTATGGGAAAACATCAGGTAATGCATATGTATTTAATTTACTCTGTCAACTTCATTTAATTTCCTGAAATCATAAAGAGAATGGTTAACATATATTTAAATTTTTAAAAAAACACCAAAATGCTAATGATAAGTATTAATGATGGGCTGGGGGGAATTAGTGATAGGATTAGAAAAGATTTTTCTTTATCTCCTAAATTTTCTGTAATGGAATTATATGACTGCTTTATTTAAAACTTTAAAGAAGTTAGATAAGTAATAAAAGAATACATTCTCATTGAAAAAAATTAAATAGTACAGAGATATGTAAGGCAGAACCCCTCCTCCCCACCATGAAACACCTTTTCTTAGAGGTAAATATTTACTTTAATAGTAATTTTTTTTACAAAAATACTACAGTTTTATATTTGAGAATTGGTGTCCTTTGGTTTAAACTTAAATTGGGGTAATTGTATGTATGTATACTACTTGAGATTATTTAGTTATTTGTGCCTATTAATCAACCATTATCTGTAATTATATTCTTTTACACAGTAAAACATCACAGTTCTAAATAGATTTAAAATTCATACTAAAAATATAACCCCCGGGCTTCCCTGGTGGCGCAGTGGTTGCGCGTCCGCCTGCCGATGCAGGGGAACCGGGTTCGCGCCCCGGTCTGGGAGGATCCCACATGCCGCGGAGCGGCTGGGCCCGTGAGCCATGGCCGCTGAGCCTGCGCGTCCGGAGCCTGTGCTCCGCAACGGGAGAGGCCACAGCAGAGGGAGGCCCGCATACCACACAAAAAAATAAATAAATAAAAAAAAATATAACCCCCTAAACTTACTCTATTTCAATACAATATTAATGTAGCAAACAAGTGACTAGGACTAGTAGGAAAATAATAGTAGAACATTAGAATGATTCAGTGTCAAATTTTTTTAAAAATCCTTTTTGTTCTTTATTACAATAGGTGTAATTATTTTCCTAAATAGCAATGAAAATTCCATATACATATATATAATACAACCAGGCATCTTAATTGTTTGGGTGATGGTTCTATATCTTGAATTAATGTAAAGTTAATATGCATAACAAAGAAGGTAATGAAAAACTAGGAGAAAGGGAAACCATTAGCACAGTTCTTTTTTATATTTAAGGTTTTGTCAGTGTTGCTTGTTTTTAGGAAAGTGTCAATTAGTGACGGGGTGGGGGGTGGCATGGACATGTATACACTACCAGGTGTGGAGTGGATAGCTGGTGGGAGGCAGCCGCGTGGCACGGGGGGTCGGCTCAGTGCTTTGTGACCACCTAGAGGGGTGGGATGGGGAAGGTGGGAGGGAGGGAGGCGCGGGAGGGAGGAGATGTGGGAGCATGAGTACGTGTATGGCTGATTCACTTTGTTGTAGAGCGGAAACTGACACACCATTGTGGAGCAATTGTACTCCAATAAAGATGTTAAAAAAAAAAAAGTAATTAGAAGCAAGAACGAGTGAGGGGAAGCTATAAATGTAGTGAATGAGTAGCATTATGGATTCGGCACATGTAGACTTACTCAAGAATACAAGAAATATTTACAGTAAGCTGTGAGGTGACAAGTGAACATATTCCTGGTGGGTGATAAATGTTAATATCTACACAGCCTGGTATTTAAATATGCTGGACACGGACAGTAAATTAAAGTTCATTATGTGAAAAAGTATTTGGTTAAAAAATATTTAAAAACCTATGAAACCAGAACATCATTTAGTCCTTGATAATCACTTGCAATTTAATATTCTGTTTATAAAAAAATACTTTCAGTAACACTGTATATTTATTTCACATATTCAGCCATTTCTAGGAGAAATGTTTTTAGTTGCTAATAACTCAATCTCTAAATGTTATTTCTGTAATTCAAGTTTTAGAAAAACAAATTATTCTTACTACAGGAAAACTAACAAATTACTCTTCTCTTTTATTTTGGGAAAGTAATAAAACAGAATTCCATGAATGTTATAGAGTGATGTCTGGCTGTACAAGCCATGTCACTTACACTAATAGTTCACTGTGGCCTTCCCCATCTTAAAGAGAGTTCTCCTTTGTCTGCTGATTCTGAGTCTGTTCTGTCCTTACATCCTAAGGAGACATTCTTCCCTTTTCTTCTAGAACAGTATTTGTTAACTCATCCCTCCCAACCCAATAATCAGAATAAAATTCTCTCTCTACTGCTTTTTTCCTACAAATCTAGGACAATGGAGAGGTAATATGAAAGTGACTTTAATTCTATCAGTTCTAAATGTTGGTCTCTTACGTATCGTATATATATTATACATTTAATTCTCTCATCCCCGTCAAAGAACGCATGCATGACAGAAGGCAAATGCTCTCTCTTGATTCGAAATCTGTGGCATCCTCTGAACATCCTGGAAAAGACACTAACGTTTTACTTGAATATATACTCTTAAAAAAATTACATTTACCTCCATCAATAGAGTAGCAAAAGGTAAACATATATCTAATAACCCAGAGTTCACTGCAGAATAAACAAGAGTAAACTTTAGGATGCTACTGACCTGGTCATAATTGTTTAATGACCTTCCTGTGCCATCCTCCATCGAGTCCCCGTGCGGCCAAACCCGGGGGTTGGGGGCTGTCCCTCCCCAGAGGTGACGCCCTCCTGGCACTGCAGTGGCTCACCCACTGTTGCCCTGGGCTTACCGGCCTCCAGCAAGAAGGATGCTTCTTTCTTTGCCAGCTGTCACTCTAGGGGTTTAGCCTCAGCAGCAGTTTTCATCTCTGGGTCACATTACGGTGAAATCCAACCCTTTATTTCTTCGGGAAAGAGGCAGAGGTTGGGGGTGCGTAGAGGGCGACATGACCCCAGGGTGACTCTCGGCAGTAATTCCTCACTGACTCCAGATGGCTGGTGCTCAGCCCCATCAAGCTAGGCCATCAGACCCAGCATCAGAAAAGAAAGCAAAGACAGCAGTGGCATTCACCAGGGGCCTGGCTCACGGCTCACGCAGAGCAGAGCTCCAGCCACGCAGGCTGAGCGTTTCTCATACCAGCAAAGCCTCCCAGCACAGATGTAAAACTTCTCTGTGGATATTCTCACCAAATCACTGGAAATGAATTTTTGTTAATAAAAGGGGCATGGGCGGTTATACCTATGAGCAGGCTGTGTAGAGGGAAATCGCACATAAAAGTGCAGTTTTCTTTAGAAACAAAACATACAATTAATTGTTAAGATTCCATGTTATGTCCACCTGACACAGTGAAAAATTTAATGAGTTCTAATATTTATTGCTGGCCAGAGTGTGGTGAAAACTGTATACTTGTCAATGTGGGAAGGCTTACTGAGACAGTCTGGGACCTGGGACCCTTTGCTGTAGTGCTGCAATGCTTGCACCTGGACATATGTCTTCTGGAGTTACAAAATACAAAGAAACTATAAGGGACTAAAAATAACTGCATGCATGTGTACTTGGGGCAAATTATGGACAAAAAGATACAAAAAGACCAAAAAAAGCCAACTGCCACTTCTGAGGAGCAGGGAGCAAAAGTAGGGTACTGCGCATGCCCCCTGCACACAATACTACCAAAGAGGTGGGCAAAACACCTAAGCCACCCCTCCTGTTGAACCCCTGGACACACCCCTACCCTCACCCCATATAAGGGACCAGCTCGCCCCCCCTCAGGGAGCGGAGCAAGAAAGGGAAACTCTTGTTTGTTCTTGCTCCCCACTGCTGCATCAGAGGTCCCAATAAAGTCTTGCTTGAATTTCTTGTCTGGCCTCTGATAAATTTCTATTGATTAAGGAAGGCCAAGAACACTGGTCAGTATCAACAGCAACACTATGAGTAGGTGTCATGGCTGCCATTTTACAGATGACGGAGGCCAAGATGAAGACACTTCACAGTGACAGGCTGGCAAGGAGCAGGGGCAAGAGTGACAGCAGCAGGTCTTTGTGACCCTAGAGTCCATAGAAATCCTACTACTCTTCTTTCCAGTTTATTTTTTTTTCCCATAGGAAACATTTTAAAATTGAAGTATACTTGATTTACAATGTTTTGTTAATTTTTGCTGTACAGTAAAGTGATTCAGTTATACAAAATATATAATCTTTTTTTGGGGCGGGTGGGGGGGCTCGCCACACCTTGCAATGTGCAGGATCTTAGTTCCCTAACCAGGGATCGAACCCGTGCCCCCTTCAGTGGAAGCACTGAGTCCTAACCACTGGACCACCAGGGAATTCCCCTATACATTCTTTTTTTTAAAAAAAATTTTTTATTGGAGTATAGTTGCTTTGCAATGTTGTGTTAGTTTCTGCTGTACAGCAAAGTGAATCAGCTAAATGTATACATCCCCTCTTTTTTGGATTTCTTCCCATTTAGGTCACCACAGAGTATCGAGTAGAGTTCCCTGTGCTATACAGTATGCACTCATTAGCTATCTATTTTATATATAGTAGTGTATATATGTCAATCCCAATCTCCCAATTCATTCCACCCCCCTTTCCCCCCTTGTATCCATACGTCCATTTTCCACATCTGTGTCTCTCTTCTTTCCAGTTTAATACTTGAGACAGACTGCATGTTTTGTCCCCCTAAATTTCATGTTAACCCTAATCCCCAGTATGATGGTATTAGGAGGTGGGTCTCCGGGAAGTGACTGGCTTATGAAGGTGGAGCCGCCATGATGGGATTAGTGCCCTCCCAGAAGAGACAGAGACCTTACTTCTCTGTCCCACATGAGGACACAATGAGAAGATGGCTGTCTGCAACCAGGAAGTGGGTCCTCACCAAGAACAGAATCTGCCAGTACCTCATCCTGGACTTCCCAGCCTCCGACGTGAGAAATAAATGTCTGTTGTTTAAGGCACCCAGTCTCTGGCAATTTTATAGCAGCCTGAGCCGACGAAAATAATAGAACCTCAAGATACTTCAAAATGAGGAGCTACCATGCAGCCATTAAAACTGATGATAATGGAGACTAAGGAAAAGTACAGAAAAGACTTATACAATATTAAGCTAAAAGAATAGAATATGGAGCACAGACAGTGAAAAATGGAAAAAATATGTAACACAGAAGATTGGTTGACATCATTTGAAAATACACAAAGTGAAAGAATTTATTTTGGGAAAAAAAGAAGATTTCTAATGAGTATAGTCTATTATTTTCATTTATACAAATTTAGTCTGTCTGTTTCTCTCTGTTTAGAAAGAAAAGCTGAGGAACACAGTACATGATAGCAGCAGGTGAAATGATCAGAGATTTTTTTCTATTTGTGTTTTCCTGTGTTTGCCAATATCTTTCCCTTTTTCTCATCAGTTTGTATTGATTTTGAAATTAAGAAAAAGAAAACAATGAAGTGTATCCAGCACAAAGTTGACTACTTTCAGTCTGACTTAATGAACTAGTTCTTTGATGGTATTATTTAAGCTAACGCAACTCTTGGGTATACCAAGTCTTGACTCAGTTGCTCTGGAAACAAAGAGAACAAGAAAATTTCCCAGACAATAACTGGCAAAGGTGTCATGGACTTTAAAAGAGAAAATAAAATGGTCTATGATAACATTTAGTATATCATTAATTGGTACCATTTATTGAGTACTGCCAGATGCTATAAGAAACGCCCTGCATACATCTGCCTTCCTCCCAACACCCATGCAAGGCAGGGGTTCTCATCACCACTTTCCACCACATGACCAGTGCTCCAGGTGATTAGTGAAAGTGCCTCCACCCAGCTCCTAACAGCAGAGCTGGGACTTGAACCCTCAGCACCTGTCGTCAAAGTCCAACCCCTTACTTCCCAGGCTGGGTGCACCCAACCAAACATGGGGCAATTATTCAGAATGTAATGTCCTTGGCAAACATGTAGGAACTAAAAGGTGAGATGATTCTGTCTCATTAGATGGAAAGACCAGAGAGGATATGGAAACCAATTCCTCCATGAATTCACTAGCAGTGGAAGAGAGACACAGAAATACAGAGCTACAAAGATGAATTCTTTCCAACACTTAGTTCCTCTCCCCAAAATTCATTTATTTATTGCTCATTCATTTTATAAACAATACTTACTATGTGCTGAGCTAGAGCCTGAGGACACACCTTGATGAGACAGGCAGGAAGAGCTAGAGTGTGAAGCTGTATTCTTCCCAGATTTTACTTTTTTTTGTAGTTGAAGTATGGTTGATTTACAATGTTGTGTTAATTTCTGCTGTATAGCAAAGTGATTCAGTTATACATATATACACACACATTCTTTTTTAAAATTATTTTCCATTATGGTTTATCACAAGATATTGAATATAGTTCCCTGTGCTATACAGTAGGACCTTGTTGTTTATCCCACATTTTACTTTTTTTTTTTTTTAAAGAAGACTGGGTTTTAAATTTTTATTAATTTATTTATTTTGGCCGTGACACACGGCATGTGGTATCTTAGTTCCCCGACCAGGGATCAAACCCATGCCCCCTGCAGTGGAAGTGCGGAGTCTTAACCACTGGACCACCAGGGAAGTCCAGATTTTACTTTTAAACATCTACAACAAATGCCATGCTTGAGAGACTTGGGATGGTCAACAGATACTGACCTGGTCAAGAAAGATGAACCGTCCTTCTGAGGAAACAAAAATCACAGAAGTAAGACAGTTCCTTTATTTAATACTCACATAATATAAAAAGGTGCAATCTGAAGATATAAAAAGAAATAGTCATACTCTGATCTCTGGGGAGGTGACTGTGGGCTGGGCCCACTGAGGGCTGGGCCAACCTCTGTCACAGCAATCCTGCTTCCAGGGAAGTGACTAAGGGAATAATTCTATACATTTAAAAAGCACTATGCAGGGACTTCCCTGGTGGTGCAGTGGTTAAGAATCTACCTGACAATGCAGGGGACACGGGTTCGAGCCCTGGTCTGGGAAGATCTCACCTGCCGCGGAGGAACTAAGCCCGTGTGCCACAACTACTGAGCCTGCGCTCTAGAGCCCGCGAGCCACAACTACTGAGCCTGTGTGCTGCAACTACTGAAGCCCATGCGCCTAGACCCTGTGCTCCGCAACAGGAGAAGCCCCTGCTCACCGCAACTAGCAAAACTCACGCACAGTTTGACACAACTAAAATAAATAAACACAGCTAAAAACAACACAGCTAAAAATAAATACATAAAATAAATAAATTTATTTTAAAAAAGCACTATGCAGGAAAACAAAAGGAAATATGCATAAAGATGCTGATTTCTGTATGGTTTAGTATAGCAAAGAATGGTGGTTTTGTCAATTATGAAATGCATTAAAATGCTTATCATATCGAGCACATGGAGAGACCCTGCAACACAGGAAAACTGACCGGAAGAAAGACCTCAGATGATAACTTTGGTTTTTCTCATATGATGGAATTTGAGGTGATCTTTTCCCCTTTCCTCTATTTTCCAGTTATTTCTCTGTTACTGCTATAATGGCAAAATAGTTTTTTAAAATACACTTTTCAGATTAACAAAGTGAAATTTCTAACTAAATCCAAACTCCTCTTGGCAAAGATGGACACAAGGAAAGAAGAAAATATCTCAATCCAGAGGGAAATTTAGGATGAGGCACCAAGATTTTTCCCGTAGTGTCTTTTACTGAGAACTGTGAACCATGCTAACACACGTGGCAACAGAAATAGAACTGTACTCAAATGAGAAGACTTGGGTTCAAGTCCCAGTCTATTGCTCAACAGCTGCATGGTCTTGGCAAGTATTTGAGATGCCTGAATCTTGTCATCTTCTTGTGAAAAACAAAAACGAAAACAAAATCCCCAAACAAAAAATGACACATATAACAATATTGCAAAATGCATGCTCCCCAAAATAAAAGGACCGGCACACAAATGGGTGTTATTTCCATGATGCCTGTCCCCTTCCCCCCAACTCCAGGCAACTGTGAGGCACTGACATTGCACCCCCACTTTCTCTGTGGACCGCAGGCTCCCTCAGCCTTCACTCTTGTGTCTCTCCCTCCTGGAAGGAGCCCCACCTCTTCCCTGCTTCCAGGCCCAGTATGGATGCTACCCCCCAGGGAGCCCTGGGGCCCTTCCCATGGGCTTCCTTCTCCTCCCTCTGTCTGCACCTGGCCTGACTGGGACTACCCCTGTTGTGAGGATCTGTCTGCCTCCTTTCTGCTTGGTGGTGCCGGCAAGCTGGGCCTGCAGATACTCAATCAGCATCGTGTGTCCCTAGCACTGTGCCATGCACATAGGTGCTCATTAACAACTTCTTGAATTCAACTCACTGGGCTTCCAGAGCTCTCTGTGTGTCAGTGAGGGGTTCACTCTAATCTTGCCCATCTGCAATATCATTCAGGATGGCCACAAGGCACAGAATTCTCCTGGTAAAAGAGAAGGACACCTTCAGGCCCTTCTGGATTTTCCTTTCCACCAATTCTTCTTTAAATGCTTGATAAAATTCACCAGTGAAGTCATTTGGGCCTGGCTTTTCTTTGTGGGGCATTTTTAAAATTATTAATTCAATCTCTCTACTTGTTATAAGTCTGTCCAGATTTCCTATTCTTTCTTGAGTCAGTTTAGGTAGTTTATGTCTTTCTAAGGATTTATCCACTTCATTTAAGGTACTGAATTTGTTGGTGTACAATTGTCCATAGTATTCTCTTATAATTATTTTTTATTTATGTACAGTTGACAGTGATGTCCCCTTTTCATTCCTGATCTTAGTAATCTGAGCCTTGTCTCTTATTTTTCTTGATCATTCTAAGCGAAAATTTGTAAATATTTTTTTCAAAGAACCAACTTTTGGTAGGTTTCTCTGATTTTCTCTATTGTTTTTCTAGTCTCTATTTCATTTATTTCTGCTCTAATCTTTGTTCTTCCCTCTGCTTGCTTTGGGTTTAATCTGTTCCTTCTTTTCTAGTTTCTTAAGATGGAAGGTTAGGATATTGATTTGAGATCTTTCTTCTTTTTTAATATAGGTGGGTATAGCTACAAATTTCCTTCTAAGCACTGCTTTACCTGCATCCTCTAAGTTTTAGCATGTTGTGCTTTGTTTTCATTCATATCAATGTGTGCTCTAATTTCCCTTGTGATTTCTTCTTTAACTCACTGGTTATTTAGGAGCATGTTGCTTCATTTCCACATATTTGTGAATTTCCCAAATTTCCTTCTGTTATTGATTTCTCATTTTATACCACTGTGGTCAGAGAACATATTTTGTTTTATTTCAATCCTTTTAAATTTATTGAGGCTTGTTTTATGGACAAACACAATTTAAACACATAAGGAAAAATCTCCACAAAACTCTATGTGTCCTAAAACACACAAACTAAATAAAAGGACGAATGACAAATGAGAAAAGAAAATTAGAATGACCAATTAGAAAAGAAAACCCTATATTACAGACAAAGGGTTAATATGATGAAAGAAGCATGCTCTTACATTGCTGGAGGGAATACAAAATTGCACAACCTCCATGGAGGGGAATTACTAATACCTGGCAAAATTACATCTGCATTTTCCCTCTTAGCCCAACACTCTGTATTTTAGACATTTATGTGAAAGATACAACAGCAAAAATTCAAAATGATGTCTACACAAGACTATTTATTGCATCATTATTGCAGGGGAAACAATCTAGATGTCCATCTATAGAGAACTGGCTACAGAAACTATGGGACTTCTATAATCAGAGTCCTATGCAATGGTAAGAAGGAAAGAGAAAGAGTTCTATATACTGGGGCATCATCTCCTACTGTTTTGTGATTCTCAGGGCAGCTCCCATTACCTCCCCCCTGGGTGGGACACACAACATCCCAGCCCCCAATGACCCTGTGTGCTGGGTCTGCTCACCCCATCCTAGAGCTGGGAAGGCAGAGGCTCAGCTGAGGGCAAATGAGGAGCCTGAATTATGCCCCAAAGTGGCAGCTCTGGCACAGTGCAGAAGAACAAGTGCAGCACTTGTGGTTCCTGGAAGAGGGAGAGGCCCATGCCCCGTGCTTATAGGTAACTGCCAAGGATTCTCCCCATGCCCGTCCATAATCTCCATGCATTCTTAAGTACTGATGGTGAGGAGAAAACCTGCAAGGAAGTGTCCTGCCTCTATCTCCTCATTCTCCTAGGCAGAGTGCACTTTTCTGGTGCAGGGCGGGCAGGGCAGGCTGCTGAGGTGTCTGCACTGGAAAGATCAGAAGCAGGGCAGACAGACAGACATATACTCACCAAGACAAGACAGGTTGGCTTTGGGGGAAATACCTGAAGGTCTCTTGAGAATACAAGATTAGAGATTGAGGATAGAGACTGCATTTTGTGAAATTCTGGGAAAGATCTGGGCAAAGGAGTTCAGAGGCTTGGCTGTATGCTTTAAATGGAATTCCCTGTGGATGTCCTGTTGAGAAACTTCAGTAAAGATTTAAACTTCTTTTTGATTTTGTTTTAAGATTCCAGGCTTGCGTTTCCTTGGAATACAGAGGCTATGAGTGATTTCCCTGCATCTCACATATATATTCATTTCTCCTCTTCTTCCTTTTTAACAAATGGAATATACTATGATTATGTTCTACAACTTGCTTCCCTCACTTAAAAGTTCTGTGTCGGCACATGGAGATCCAGCATACCTGTTTTCATGGTAGCCCTTTGTCCTCATTGATGGACATTTAGGGCATGTCTAGTTCTGTGTAATCCCCTTCACTGCTGTGCTGAACATCCCTACATGTGCATTTCTCACCTGAACTGTATCTCCAGGTTAAATTCCTAGCAGTGGAAGGAGCAGAGGATATAGTCAGCCTTGATTTTTATAAAGATTGCCAATTTGCTTTTCCAAAAGTTGCATCAATTATATCCTTACTTAATTATCAGCTCAATATTAGTTTAAAATAAAATATGAAAAACAGCAGAAGTTATATCTTTGCTGTCTTAAATAATATCAAACTTCCTGACTGTTTCCAATCTGCAAAGCAAAATAACATATCTCATAATTGATTCTGGTTTCCATTTCTTTCCACATGAATGACATTCAGCATATTTTCATGTTTACCCATCATCTCTATCTTTTTCAATGAACTAAACTCTCTAATTCTATTTTTTGGTTCATTTGAAAATTGGAATATTCTTTCTATCATTGATTTGGCAGTGCTCTTTGTGGTATATGCTGAAGAGAGTTTTTACCTATTTGTTGGTTGTCACTTGAGAGACTTTTCTACAGAATAGTTCTAATTGTTATGTAATCATTTTATTAATCTTCTCTTTTATGATATCTGGGTTTTGTGCTGTGCTTAGGAAAAAGTTCCTCTCCCTCCAAAATTATTTTAATTTATCATTTTCCTAGACTTTTAATGGTGTTCATTTTTATGTTTAAATATTTGATTAATCTGAAATTGATTTTGGTGTGGAAGTGAGAAAGCAATATGTTATTTTTGTCCTATTGCCAAGTGAACTTTCTTTTCTGGACTAATTTGAAATCCTAAATAGTAAAGCAAAAGCAATGTACATTTGGACCTATTTTTTTTTTGGCCGTGAGGCATGTGGGATCTTAGCTCCCCAACCAGGGATCGAACCTGCCTTGGAAGGTGAAGTCTTAACCACTGGACCACCAGGGAAGTCCCATTTTGGCTTATTTTTTAGTTGCTACTCTGTCCCATTGCTTTTCCTGTCCTTTCCCTTTCTACTGTCCAACACATTTCATTACTGTGTCATTGTAATAATTCAAACATATGATGGAACTACTCTGCCCTCCTCTCAACTGACCTCCTCCTCATTTGAATCTTCTTGGCTATTCTCATATGCTTATTTTTCTAGGTAGAATTTATTATTCTTTGTTCATGTTCTAAAAAGAAATCCTGTTTGTATTTTAACTGCAATTGTACTGAATTATAAAATCAACATGTAGAGAATTGACATATTTACAATGTTGTCTTCCTATACAAGAGGACTATATGTCATTTTAAAAATTGAAGTACAGTTGACTTACAATATTATATTAGTTTCAGGTGTACAATAATAGTGATTCGATATTTTTATAGATTATACTCCATTTAAAGTTATTATAAAATATTGGTTATATTCCCTGTGCTGTACATTACACTCATGTATCTTATTTATTTTATACCTAGTAGTTCACACTTCTTCCTCCCCTTCCTTGGTCTTGTCTCCCCCCACCCCCTCCCCTCTGGTAACCACTAGCTTGTTCTCTGTAGCTGTGAGTCTGTTTCTATCTTCTTATATTCACTTGTTTGTTTTATTTTTTTAGATTCTACATATAAGTGAAAACATACAGTATTTGTCTTTCTCTGTCTGACTTATTTCACTTAGCATAATACCCTCCAGGTCCATCCGTGTTGTAAATTGCAAAATTTCATTCTTTTTTATGGTTGAGTAATATTCCATTGTACATATATACCACATCTCCTTTATCCATTCATCTATTGATGGACACTTAAATTGCTTTCATATCTTGGCTATTGAAAATAATGCTACTGTGAACAATAGGGTGCATATATCTTTTAGAATTAATGTTTTCATTTTCTTTGGATATGAACCCAGGAGTGGAATGGCTGGATCATATGGTAGTTCTATTTTTAATTTTTTGAGGAACCTCTATACTGTTTTCCATAGTGTTTGCACCAATTTACATTCTCACCAACAGTGCACAAGGTTTCCCTTTTCTCCACATCTTTGCCAATATTTATTATTTGTAGACATTTTGATGATTTGATGATAGCCATTCTGACAGGTATAAGGTAGTATCTCATCGTGGTTTTGATTTGCATTTCCCTGATGATTAGTGATGTTGAGCATCTTTTCATGTGCCTGTTGGCTATCTGTATGTCTTCTTTGGAAAAATGCCTATTCAGGTCCTCTGACCATTTTTTAATCAGGTTTTTTTTTTTATAGTGAGTTGTATGAGTTCTTTATATATTTTGGATATTTACCCCTTATCAGATTTACTTAAATATTCTTAAAGTTTCCTTCATACGATCCTGTATATTTATAATGATTTCCCCTAGACAGTGTACATTTAATTTATATTAATTCAATAATTAAGAAAAGAGCAAAACATTTCTACTTTAGGCCCTTGGACATTCAAAGTTCTCATTTCAGTTCTTCTGGGCTTGTAAATTGATCTGGATAGGGCATCTAGTTACCCACTAGATACAACGTCAATGTGAAGAGCTCCTAGGAAAGATAAGGAAAGATCAACAAGGTCCTAGAAGTTGATAAGCAAAAGATATGAAGAGAGAGTTCAAAAAAGGTAAATATAACCAGCTCTTACACACACTAAAACATGCTAAGCCTCACTTATCATAAGAGAAATGCATATTAAAACTATACTGAGACACCTTTTTCACACATCAGATTAGGAAAAACCAAAAATTTGATAACAAACACTGTTGTCAGGCCTATAGGGAAACAGGCAAGCACATACATTGTGTAGGATGGGGGTAAACAGGAAAAACTCCCATGGAGGGTGATTTGGCACTATCTGGCAGATTTTCAGAAGCATATGTCCTTTGACCCATCACTTTGAGAATTTATTGTGTAGATATGCTTGTATACATGTGAAAAGACATCACAGCATTTTTTGTTATAACAAAATATTAAGAATAGCCCAAATGTCCAGTAAAGGAGACTGCTTACATAAACTGAGGTACAACACAATAGAATTCTATGCATTTGTCAAAAGAATGATTATGATGATGATAATAGCACGAATGTGTGACAGAAACAGGCAAGGTACAGAACAGTGTGTGTGATCAGCTACATACTGTATAAAAGAGGGAAAATAAGAATCTGTATTTGTTTTGCTTGTATACCCATAAAGACATTCTGTAAGGATGTGAAAATCAAAGAATGGTTTTTGAGCTGTGTGACTATATTCAGACAACTAAAGTTTTAAGATCTTGGCAAGGAAAAATACATGAAGTCATTTGCTCTGCCTTTTCCTCTGCATGTCTTCAGGCAGAGATACACACCCTCGAGTTCAAACAACAAAAATTGACTCCAGCTGATTTGCCTCAAAACAGGGGCTGCCATCTGCCTTCTAAATCCCAAAGCAGGCACACCAAAAAAAGCAACAAGCCAGGATCAGGGGTCCTCTGTACCTCTCAGAGTTATGAGTTGATGTATTTAACTCATAGATTTGAAGGGAACCCCTTGGGTGATTACAACGTGGCCTCTGAAAAGTTAAAAGCAAACACCACAAATGTATCTGCATAAAAGATAATGCCTAACAGAAGCAAACGCCTGCAGCCTCACCCCTTTGCCCTGAGACAAAAACGCAGAGAAGATCTTCAGTCTGAGCAAGAGTTTACATTCCTGGGTGCTGCACTCCTCTGCGGCTGGGTTTGTAGCCTGTGGCTGAGTTGGACCAGACCACTCTGTGATTGCCACATTCACAGCTATTTTCCTCTATGGAAATGCCCACTCACATAGTACAAACTTCTTCAGTTAATACAAACCCTGGCCAGACAACAATATGGCCCTTTGTTTTTATGAGTGATATTCTGATTATTAAAGCAAGAAGCTCCATGATTCCTCAGAAACCGCAAACATCCCAAGAATGCCTGGGTTTTGCTACTGTGGCCCTTTGCCCACTGAAACCTGACTCAGCCGTCACTATTTCTCGATGAGTTCGAGGCACTCCTTATGGACAGCTTTCAGCTGAACATTTAAAAGATATTCATGAATATTAGAACTTCAAGCTTTAGTAGGAAACAAACAGATTTTGCTAATCTGGTCAAAAAAAGCATTCTGAAGATAAGGCTAGGAAAGATTTTGACTTTAATGAAAACATTTTCAATTAAAACTTAAACAGTTTTAATTAAAACAATTTTGATGATTAGATTAGGGGTCATCACATTTCAGTGATAGACACATTCGAAAATGAGGACTGGACACGTTGTAAATTCCATGCTTTCTATGGCTTCAAGCCCGATAAAATCAAAGACCTCCCATTTTTAAGGACCTCCCCATTTTTATCAGTAAATATCAGTGTAATTTTATTATCAGTTTCAGTTAACAGAACTAGAGTCCAGGTGAGGCTACATAATTTACTGAGTAACTACCAAGCATGCACACTTCACATGGTGCTAAGCATTCTGCAAACAGATTCTAACCATTTCTGTGTTACAGACGAGGACTGGGGTGCAGAGGGACCAGGATTTGAACCCAGCTCCTTCCTACAGCAAAGTCCACATGCTTGACACCATCACTAAATTTCCCCTGCAAATTGCACACCTCAGAGATGCCAAGGAGATGCTGGGAGATAGGATCCAGACAGCAGGCTAAGATAGGATCCAGACAGCAGGCTGAGCCCTGGCTGTAGCCACAACCTCCTGCCCCAAGTCCTTAAAAGTTATATATATATATACCAAACTCAACAAGCCATGTGAACACAGAAAACAAGAAGGAGACCTAATAGGTCCAGAAACCATCGTGCATGAGGTAGGCAAGGTTCAGGAGTGCTCCAAGGCTGCCTGGAGAGCATACGGGAAGCAAGGCCCCCAGAGCCACCAGCAGGGGGACTGCTCAGAGGGAAAACCCACAGTAAGCCTTTCACCAGCCTGCGCCAGGCAGTGGGGGGAAGAGGTTTCTGCCCGCTGTGCACTAGAGAGGAAGTGTGGAAACTTAGGTGGTGGGTGACACTCAGGCAGCTTGTGGAGCCCCCCCACCCAGAAGACATACTCTGGGTGCACCCCCAGGACAGCCCACTGCAGTCTCCCTGCCCACCTATCTGCAGGCTGCATTGACCAAAACTGCGTTCACAGACAGCTATGGGGAATTCCAAACACAAAGATCAACATCCAGCCATGTACCCACAAATATTTGAGGAAGATGAACACCATAAAGGAGAAGCACCCAATTTCTATAACAGAGCCTGCAAGCAGGGCAGGAAGAGACCCCTCCCCACCCCCATCCTTACACACAGAAAGTAAAGCTAAATTGAGTTCCCTGCTTATTTAGCCAAGGACCCAGTGCCACAGGGAGCATGTTGACCCCCCAGGGCAGGAGAGGATGAGGCATATCCCACCGCAGTTCCCCCTTGGGCCTCAGAGTCCCCAAGGGGAAGTGAGCAGTTGACAGTGACTGCTTAGGCAAGGTAGGGTCTTGTTGACAGTGACAGCTTAGGCAAGGTAAGGTCTTGCCAGATCTGAGAGCCTGCATCTCTTGCTGCACCCTTACATTACTGCTCAGTGGGAAAACCTACACAAATAACCCAGTCACCGAGATAAGGGAGTGTGGACAAACTCTGGACTCTCTGGTTGATGATTAACTTGCTATCAGCAACGACTACCCTCATCTGGGAGGAAAAGACTGAGTCAGTGCCTGAGCTTCCCTAAGCAGGATCTCGGGTTCTGGCTTTCCAGAATCTCGGGGGCCCATCTCCATCTAGTACCAGTGTTAGTAAAGCAAGAACAAGACCTCAGAATAAATGTCTTGGAGAGATACAGGAGGACACAGCATCCATACACAATAATTGACTGAAAAGCTGGGAGATTAAAACAAAAGAGTTGATCTGTAAAACACAGTAAGTGGGTGGCAGAGTATAATGGACAGAGCCAGAGGACAAATCAGCAATATGTGCAGAGCGTGCAGCAGCAAGACACAAAGAAGTTAAAGTACAGACAAAAAAATTAAAGAGACATGGAAGATGATCCTTGACGTTTTACAAAACGTGTCTAATAAGAATTCCAGAACCATGTACTCAAAAAGAAACATTCTCAAGTTGAAAAAAAGATGAGTTCTCAGAACTTAGAGCATACTACTGAAGAAGCTGAAGAGGGGAGGAGTGAATTTAGGAAAAAGAAGAAAATAAAGATAAAAGCTAAAATTAATTAAATAGAGTGACTTCCCTGGTGGTCCAGTGGTTAAGACTCTGCGCTCCCTGGAGAGGGTATGGAGAAAAGGGAACCCTCTTCCACTGTTGGTGGGAATGTAAATTGATACAGCCACTATGGAGAACAGTATGGAGGTTCCTTAAAAACCTAAAAATAGTGGGAATGTAAATTGATACAGCCACTATGGAGAACAGTATGGAGGTTCCTTAAAAAACTAAAAATAGAACTACCATATGACCCTGAAATCCCACTACTGGGCATATACCTTGAGAAAACCATAATTCAAAATGAGTCATGTACCACAGTGTTCATTGCAGCACTATTTACAATAGCCAGGATATGGAAGCAACCTAAGGGTCCATCGACAGATGAATGGATAAAGAAGATGTGGCACATATATACAATGGAATATTACTCCGCTATAAAAAGAAACGAAATTAAGTTATTTGTAGTGAGGTGGATAGACCTAGATTTGTCATACAGAGTGAAGTAAGTCAGAAAGAGAAAAACAAATACCGTATGCTAACACATATATATGGAATCTAAAAAAAAAAATGGTTCTGAAAAACCTAGGGAGTGGGAAGCAGCCGCATAGCACAGGGAGATCAGCTCCGTGCTTGTGACCACCTAGAGGGGTGGAATAGGGAGGGTGGGAGGGAGACACAAGAGGGAGAGGGTATGGGGATATATGTATACGTATAGCTGATTCACTTTGTTATACAGCAGAAACTAACACAACGTTGTAAAGCAATTATACTCCAATAAAGATGTTAAAAAAAAAGAATTATCGTTCTGAGACTTACAGAAGCTTTCTAATATAATAAAGCACTCCAATGTTAAACTTAAAAAAAAAATAGACTCTGCGCTCCCAATGCAGGGGATCTGGGCTCTATCCCTGGTCAGGGAACTAGATCCCGCATGCCGCAACTAAGAGCCCGAATGCCACAAAAAAATCCCCCACATGGCAAGGAAGATCCCGCATGCTGCAACTAAGACCTGGCGCAGCCAAAAAAAAAAAATTAATTAAATAGAAACCAAAGAGTTTTTGTCCGCCATCTTGGTGTGTGTGGTTGACTCTGTTCCTCGCCCTGTCCTCTCCCAAGACTTTCAGGATCAAGCGATTCCTGGCCAAGAAACAGAAGCAGAATCGTCCTATTCTCCAGTGGATTCAGATGAAAATGTAATAAAATCAGGTACAACTCCAAGAGAAGACATTGGAGAAGACCCAATCTCGGTCTATAAGGAATCACACATGAAATGGCACGTGTATTTTTGCTGTATCAAGGTCATGTGCATCTTAACCATATCACTCTGAAAACCACTACTATTTGGATAGCTGGATGTGTTTTATTGGGAAATTAATTTTCCTCTTTGTTTCAATGTTTCTTCACTAGTGGGTTGGCTCAGTAATAAATATGTGAGATCTTTCGTTGGAAAAAAATAAATAGAAAGCAAAGAAACTAAAAAAAGCAACAACAAACCCCAAAGCTGCTTCTTTCAAAGGACTCATGAAACAATCTTATTGAAAGATTGATCAAAAAAGTAAGAAACGGGGGTGGGGGGTAGCAAAAGTACAGACAATATCTGGAATGAGAAAGGAGACAAAAATATACACTAGAGAATTAAATCATGAGAAATGTCAGATGGCAGGTCTGGGACAGGAACTGGACCACAGGAGCCTGGAATATCTTGTCACATCAGAAAGCAAGGATGTTATCAAAGACTCCTAGGGTCATGTCAAAAGATAGAGAAATCAACCCAAAGGGGCTTCTGCTGGCAAAAGATGAATAATTTTAGCATCAGAAATAAAAAAGTAAAAATCCATGAATGAGTAATAATACTAAAAGGACACACTTTATCGGTCACCTTTGAAAGATGCTAGGGAATTGATCCATTTTCAGAAACTGGAATAATTAAAATAAGGGAAAGATTCATTCATCCTGACTTTCACATACAAACTGTATCTCAAGGTATCACAGAGTTGACGGGAGAAAGTCCTTCTTTAGAGATAGATTTCAGCTAGATGAAGAAAGAATGATAGACTTAAAATATCATCACTTCACAACCCCAAAGAAATAACTGATATAAAGCAACGATTGATGACTGATAAAATCATTAGGAGAAAAGCTGAAAAACCATTACAACCTTTATGATGAAGTATCCTGCTGACAACACCAAAATTACTGAAAAATTTGAACAGCAAAGAGAGACAACTAGACATCATTTGACTCCTGTGGTGAAACAATAGGAAATACATAACACTAGTTATTTAGTGTTCTTGCCAAGTCTTACTGAATGTAATCAAGCCTCTGGATCTATGAAAGCACAGAGGAGCACCACACCGGATGCAATCACTAAAATCCAGACTGTGGGAAACTACAAAGGATAAGCAATGTGGTTTTATCAACAATTAAATTGCAAGGAAAAAGGAAGTGAGGGAGAAAGGTAGAAATTAAGAGACTCAGTAACAAACCTGATTCAAGTCAACCACTGATAAAAATAAATTATGAGACAATCAAGGGCATTAGAATGCTGACTAGATATCTGATGTTATTAAGCCCATATTATTTATTTTTAAAAATGTATATAAAATGTACTGAGGTTGGCCTTTTTTTTTTTTTTTTTTTTTTTTTTTTTGCGGTACGCAGGCCTCTCACTGTTGTGGCCTCTCCCATTGCGGAGCACAGGCTTCGGACGCGCAAGCTCAGCGGCCATGGCTCACGGGCCCAGCCGCTCCGCGTCATGTGGGATCTTCCCGGACCGGGGCACGAACCCGTATCCCCTGCATCGGCAGGCTGACTCTCAACCACTGAGCCACCAGGGAAGCCCTGGGTTGGACTTTTTAAAACACTTCTTAACATATGATGTTTGGAATTGGGTTCTAAATAATCTAGAGAGAAAGGGAAGGGAATATGAATAGATCAAGGTTGGCTATGTGTGATAATTGCTAAAGTTCGGGCAATGGATACAGAGAGGTCCATTACAGTATTCTCTCACTTTTTTGATGCGTTCAAAATTTTCCATAATATAAAAGATGGAAAAAAAACCTGAGATAAAAACATAACAATTTCAAAATTCTGCCTAGGCTAAGGATTTATGAAAAGAAAAAAGCCATTTTGAATCTAGGCCTAAGAAACTGATTTCTGAGGAAAAAAAAGAGAGAGGAAACTATTTTCTCTGATTCTTTGGAAGAAAGGAGAACTGGAAAACTAGGGACCTGAGTAGGAGGGAATACTTTTCACTGTATTCCCTTTTGTACTTTTGAATTTTATATCGAGTATATGATATATCTATGAAAACTAAATGATGTCATCTAAAACCGTATTTTAAATCCTGAAGTCACTAGGAACTTTATGCTAATACATTTGAAAATCTAGATTAAATGGGTGACTATCTAGAAAAATGTATTCACAAAATTAACTCAAGAAGAAATCGAAAATTTAAATAAAACTACAGTCTTTAATGAAATGGAATCAATAATTTTAAAGTCTACCCATAAAAAAGCACCAGGCCTAGATGGTTTTATAGGTAAAAGGTTTTATCCAGCTTCTTGGAAAATAAAGCTCTTATACAGTACAAACTTAGTGTTGATTAAAAAATTAAATTACAAAAAGATTGGCACAGTATGAAAATATGTATTTTAAAATCTTAAATATGGAAACTGTTCTAAAAAGAGCAGGACTGCCCAAACGTGACTCTGGTTGCCACTTCTCAAACCTGGACAATGAGCCAGCTGAGGGATGCCCACTTCTCCCAGCTGAAGGGATGGCATCCAAGCTCAGTTTCCATGGGTCTAGTGCCTGGAGGTTCTCTAACATACCACAGCCCCAAGTGATCCCCTATAGGCAGCCAGCACCCACACTGCCATGTCATGAACAGGCTAGCCTCTGGGAGTGGAGATCCATGCTGGACCCTCTGCTGGACTGGAACACACTCCCATGCAGCAGATGCCCTGGCAAGCCTCCCTTTGAGAGGATGAGAGGCTGGGGACCACAGGCAACCCATCCTGCAGACCCAGGCTTTGTGATTTCCTCTCCCTCAATGAAGCCTCTTCCTTAACCCAGGCAGGTGATGTTATAGAATTTTTGCTGACCAGAGGGGACTGCCTGGTGGGACAGAAACAATACTATGTATTTATAGGCACTGACATAATTAACAATGGTATAAAACATGGCAAAATGTCCATACTAACTTTGAATAATGGCTACTTTTGGGGGTTTATGAAGAGCAGTTACCAGGGAGAGTTCCAAAGGGGGCTCTAACTATTCTTGTCATGTTTTACTTCTTAAAATAATTGTTGAAGTAAAAATGGCTAAATATTAATACCAGTTAAGTCTGAGTGTGGGTACATCCTTGATTCCTTTTTCTTTTACTCCTCACATCTAATGCATTATTGATTTCTGTGGTGTGCTGTGTCAAAGATGACCACAAACTTTTGGCATTCCTTCCTTTGGGAGCTGGAATCTAATATTTCTCATCCTGCATGGAATCCGGACTTACTTTCTGACTTGTTTTGACCAACAGAGGGCGGCAGAAGCGATGAAGAGACAGTTCAGGCATAAGCCTTAGTAAGGCCTCAGAGTTTCTGCTTCTGAGCTCTGGGAATTCAACTGCTAAGCTGTAAACAGGCTGGGGGTGGACGTCTGGATGAGCATGTGGAAAGAGCAGTCACGGTGAGGAGCACCGAATTATCAGACATGTGAGTGAGGCAAGAAGAACCACCCGCTGAGCCCTGCTGATTCCTGACTCACAGAATCCCGGGAAACTATAAACTGCTGTGGTTTTAAGCCAGCGAGTTATGGGGTAGTTTGTTACATAGGTCCTCAGAAAAGATTCCCACTCCATCCTCTTCTTCCTTTCCTGCCCCACTGTCCTGGGCTACCCGGGGCCTTCTTTCCAGACCTCTGGTAACAGCCTTCTAGTTGATTGCAAATTTCCCTAATAATGCTTTGAATCCTATAATTATTGGTTTATCTGGAATTCATTGTAAAAATGTTTATTTTAATCAATGAATTTGCATTAAGAAATAAATTAAGAAATTAACTGAGAAGATAGTAAGATTGATATCAAAACAAAATAAATGCCAATTAGGATCCTCAGGAGAATTCAAGAAGACACTGCATATATGTCACAGGAACAGAATGCTATGAAAAGAAACAATCAAGAATAGGAAAGAGCTTTTAGAAGTTAAGAAAGGTTGGAAAACGTGAGGGAAAAGATAAGCAACAGGAGTTCCAGAAAAGCAAACAAACCAAAACAATAAAGAGAAAAAGCAGAGGAAGATAATACTATCAATGAAAATACAAGGACTTTTCCAGGCCTGAAAGGGATAAATTGTTGACCTACCCTGTACCAAGCAGCATGAAGGAAAAAGACCCTCACCCAGGTCTTTTGTTATGAAATTTCAGAAGACCAGACATACAGGGAAGATTCTAAAGGCTTCTAGAGAGGAAAAAACAGGTCACCCACAAAGCAATGATAATCAGACCACATCAGAGGACAACAGAGCAGGCTCTTCCAAGGTCTAAAGGCAAATGATTTCCACTTGGGATCACGGGGAAGACCAATGGAAGATGCTTTCAGGAAAACCGAGTCTCACATGTGCCACCACAGCTCTTTCTGAGTTTTCTCACTCATGTGCTCCAGGTAACTGAGGGCTCAAAATAAGAGTTCTGAGTAAGAGGTGGGAACCAGGTGGATGTAAAAAGTAGGGAAGAGGTGTGTGTCTCCTGAGCCCCACAGAACATGGATGACACTGACTCCCCAGGCCAAGTCATAGCAATGAGAACATATCATTTAATGTTGCAAAAGCACCCAGAGATGAGTCCACACTGATAGAATTAAGTGGGAGGGAGCAGCTGGGAGGTGTGGTGCAAGGGGAAAGAAATCGTCCTCTATCGTGACAGGCAGGCAGGCAGGCAGCAGACTCTGTCTCAACGGATGGAGCAAGAGAAACGTGCAGGCATATTCTTTATGTAGAGAAATAGTGATGACCTGAAGAACTAGAACCAGAAACAGGAAATAGAGACACTTTTGGGAGCTGACACTGGGGCTTTGCCTTATAGTCCATCTGTATCACTTGCTTCCTTAACCAGGGCTTGTGTATTACTTTGATAATTTTTAATGTGCTTACTCTTTGATCCTTCCATTCTGCTGGGGTATACTCAACTTTTATGGTAAGAAGCAAAATATGGAAAGAATCTAAAGGCACTTTAATAGCAGACTGATTAAATAAATATTGTTGTATTTACACTATGGAACTTGATGATGCACATGAAAAGGACTCCAAGACATACATCACTCAAGTAAACAAAAGTTGTGCAACGCATGTACAATTGTCATGCACGTAAACCCAGAAATATATACAAAAAAGAATTGTGTGTGTGTGGACATGAGTGTAGGAAGAGGATGGAAAAGAAACACACTCAGCTAACAGTGGTCACCTGGGCAGGATGGCATTTGATTTTATATGAGAATGTGTGTGATTACACACAAGTAACTTTTTCATAACTTTGGGGAGGCCCCTGCCCACTATCAGGCAGGGGTTCTTTGCTTGTTTTTTGCTTTTGAACCCAGAAGTGCTGGTGATGTTTGCATGGGGACACGGGCGACCACCCATTGGAGACTTTTGATTCTGAGAGCAGAAGGGAGGGGTGCAAACAGCCTGAAGGGTCTGCCCTGGCCTCTTTCACCTCTAACTCCCAGGTGTGGGCCACTTGTGGCCACCCACCTGTCTAAGAGCTCACAGGGCCATCTGAAGTCCAAAATGAGCTACTAAAAGGAACTTGAAGAGTGTCATTCTTGAATACAAAATGTATTCAAATTCTAACCTCAAATTTGCATCATCACTTGGTTCTACATTCAAAATAATGGACTAAATTTTTCAATGCCTTTAAATATCTCTATTTGCTGAAAAATTCAAAGTGCCACAACTAAGTTATTTTTGGTTTTGGTTCTCCTGAAATGAATAGGTAAGCAATTGATTTTAAACCAACACCTGGTGACATGCCTGGCCACTGGATGCTGGACGATGTAGATGACATAAAAAGCTGCGAGGCACAAACATAGCAAGAATTAGCAAAATGAAGTACAATCCTAAAAAGTTATTTACAATTGAAAATATAATTTCTAACTAATGTGTGATTCCTTCTATAACATCAGGGTTATGGGCTTAGGAAGGATTGTACTGCTTGAGATGCACACTTCTGTTTTTTGCTTTTTTATCTTTTATTCTTTATAACAAATGTCAATAAATAGCAAGATGGTTAAGTAGAATCTGGAGAAACTGAACACAGGGGTGGCTAGGATGGTGAACAGACTCAGAACTGGGAATTCTAAAGAATATTGGAAGCCCCTATTTTCATTCATCAGGGTTCCTGAAAATGTGTGTGAAATCCATATACTAGAGTTTGGACTTAAATGTTGGGTGTGATAATTTATATGTTATTTAGTTCTCTCAATTCCCAGAGTTAAAGAATTTCATAAAAATCCCAGTTATGGCTTCTTCAGAGTCTGGCTGATGTGGACCAGGAAGCCAGGGAAGTGGGAGAAAATCCTTATCTCTCTGCACCGGGGCCTGGGGATGTCCACGCAGGCACCTGCTCACAGGCCACTGACCTCTTTGTGGAGGCCAGGGCACGGAGCTGGAAAGAAAATCTCCTCTCCTGGCCACTGAGTAGCTGCCCTGGTGAAGGAGTTAGGGGCAAATGTGGGGAAGGGGAAGGTGGGCTGAGGCCTTGGGTGAGCTTCAGGCTCTGGCCACCTAGAATGGGGTGGGGGGATGGGGCACTCCAGAGAGCCCACCCACACAGGGTGGAGGGAAGGGGTGGGAGGCTGCTTTCCCCTTGGGCCCAGGTGGTCATGGCCTAACGGTTAGTCTACAGACTAAAAGGCAAAAGCTTGGTGATATCCAAGTGAAATGTGTAACGTTGCGGGCTGCTTGCTCTTGAAGGCAGTAGGATGGTTTGCTCAGCCTAAAAAGGAATCCACAGGGAGGGCAAGACATCAAAGTTAGTTATTTCAAGAAAGGGGTTAAGGGATGCCAATCAGCCTAGGTGGGTGGAGCTAGAGGCAGTGGAGACAGGACTGGCCTCTGCAGCAGCACACACTTCCCAACAGAGCAGAATATTTGAGAGCGAGTCAGCTCCCTGTTGCTAGAAGTAAGCAAGCATATTCCGAACAAATAATCAGACGATCTAAGCCTCAGATTTAGGTTAATATTAAAAGCCCCATCAAACCCAGAGCTTCTGTCATTGGGCAGGACTTTGCAGGCATGAAGCACAGCTGTTAACTGCTCCCACATGGATGGATGCCCACGGCCGTTTCTCCTGCGACCTGGGCCACCACACAGCTTCCCTCCTCTTCACCTCTCTCAGTAAGGGATTCCTTACTGGACAATGGCTACGGTCCCTGGGGCGCCCAGTGCTGCTCCTGCAGCCAGGCTGGAGAGGGCACCCTGCTGACCACAGTCCCAGCAAAGCCTTGTCCTCCCAGCAGGCATGAGCAGGACACCAAGTCCAGGAACAGCTTAAGATGTGGGCTGGCGGTTACACTCTGAAAGGCACACAAAACGACAGATCTGCCCCTTGTAGGAGTTCCTACAGTGGCTCACTAAGAAAGCATGCTGCCACCGGAGGGGCACTTCCTAGTCACGCTATTTCCTATTTCTGTAAAGGAGGCAGAGCCCTCACTCAGGCAAATCTACTTGGCTCTTGTATTACAAAGTTATTTTCAAAACAGATTTGAAAAAGCCAAAGGAAGAAGAAAAGGACATTGGAAGTAGCTATGTGAAAACCTAGGATTTGAAGGCCCTCCGGAATGCTCCTTCTCCTTCTTTGGTCCATGCTGTGAGAGGCAGGCAGCAGAAGTCAGGACCGCTCACAGAGAGGCGGGGGATGTGGACCACCTCAGGTCATGTCTGTCCAAGCGCCTCTCAGCCTTGGTGAGATCCTGAAGAGTCTCACCAAGCGTTCTCAGCCTGAATTATCTAGAAGTTTCCTCACTTCTCTGCTCCCCAGGAGCCTTACCTCAGCTGACAGGACAGGTTTTTCCACTCTGACTGGTGTGAGACGGACGTGGAAGAATGTCTAATGACATGTTTGTCAAACTGGCTGGGTCCGCAGTCCTGGCCCAGTATCTCACTGACCCTCGTTCTCTCAGCTCACACACTCTGAACCCATCCATGCTCTCTAAACATTCCTCCTGCACCGAAGGCCAGCTGAATGCTGACAGTACTAATAAGGTTGTAACACACCTTTCTGGAGCACAGTTGTGCTGCACAAACATAGAACAGGCACACATAGCCCACATGGCACCACAGGCAGTTAGAGAAGCACTCACATATTCATGGGCGCTGAAAGGGTTAACCATTCTCAACATGCAAAAGGTGAATTGTGTAAGTCAAAACAGGTAGAGGCACCAACAAACACACCCAGTACACACACACACACACACACACACACACACACACACAAGACCACTACCAAAAGCCCAAAAGTAAAAAGTTAGTTTTTTACTAATTTTATTAAAGTTTGGATCTTTTCCTAACTCTACTTGGAAGTATAATGATAACATTATTTCCAAAGCATGGTATCTTCCAAGGATTTTTAAAAGGTGAGAGAGCTGCTCCTACATTGAGAATAACTTGGGTATCCACTGGTCCTCTTTCTGACAGTTTCCCTCAGGCAGTGCTGGGAATTCGGTCTGCAATGGTCATCCTTGGGGTGAGGCTGGTGGATTGTGGGGAAGGGGAGGGGAGGCAGGACTCCTCTGTGGAGAAGGTGGGGCAGAAAAATATCCAGCTTATCCAATGGGGACAGAACTCAGAGGGTGGGCCCCATGGGAGGCACAGCTGCAGGTTCCTGGAGTCAAATATTGCCCCATTTAATCCAGAAAGAAATTCGTGGGAAAGAGGCCAGTTAAAGCAAATTTGATCTTGGAAATGAGCACCCAACGAGGGAGGAAGTACGCAGGTTGGATCCTAATCACAAAACTTCCGTACTTAAAGAGAAAACAAGTTTTAAAATAAGTTGCAATATTATTCTTCTGGTTGCAAAAGTAATGCAAAACAACCACAAAAGAACGCATGCTCAATGTACCCCTATGGGTAAGCAAAGAGCAGTGGCTGTAATCCCCAGTGATTGTGCTACTCTTTGAGCATCACCTGCTCCCAGGCTATGGTCTTGGTGTATATAGTTCTATTTTGTGAAAATGAAATCCAACATGTGATGTTTTAAAATTGGGCCCACAGAGCTCCGGGCTCAAGGTGAAGATCAGCGGTGGGATATTCATCACCCCCACCCCTCCACGACTGCCCATCAGAGCAACTCCACTGTTATAGCTGTTATGTGGGCTGGGGCTCCAGGTAAAGTTTCATGAGAGAAAAGCTCTGTGGGCTGCTTAAATAAATACATAGAAATACATAAATAAGATACAATTTTAAAGTACTGAAGCCCACCAACTCCTATCGTGGTAGATGAATGATGGACAACAATCCTCCCCCTCTGCCGGAATCCACAGCCTGGCTGTGGCCTCCTCGTGCAGGAAGCTCTTGACTTGGGCTCCTCCATGTGACTTTCTTTGGCCAAGGGCAGAGGCATGGAGGCGACAGCGTGCCACTCTGAGCCTAGGCCTTAAGAGACATGGAATGGTTTTGCTTTCCCCACTTGTACCTCTGCAACTGGCAGGGAAGAAGGTGCCCTGACAGCCTGCTGGTCTCAGGAGGTTAGGAGTCGCATGGAGCAGAGTGCTGACTGCAGCACGCAGCAGAGCCCCCCCAGACCCCTGCTGGCCAGGAGGCCAGAAATAAATGTTGATTGGCACATCCCACTAAGATTCTGTGTCTGTCTGGATCAGGGTTCAGAGAGGTTGAGCCACTCAGCTGAGGTCACCCAGAACTAAGAATTGAATGCAGGCCTAATGAACCCCACAGACAGGCTCTTGAGCCCTCATCACACTGTGTGAGTCCCAGAAGTGTCTCCCCACCCCTTCTCACTCAGTGAAAGGAAACAGTCATAAACCAGCTGTGGGGTTCTAAACAAGACAGTGACAGAAGTACACATCACTCTAGGTCACAGGTAGTTAGTAGTGGCTCCTTAATCCAGAGCCCTAGGTAATGGATTCAGCACTCCCAGTACCCACGCAGGTCCCCGTGGTGTCACTGTCTTCCCCTGGACCTGGCAGGAAAGCAGGGTGGGTCCTCTGCTGCCCTCATTCACTGCTCTCAGGTGAGCTAAATGGTAGCTGCAGGAGGCCAGGAGGGGCCTGATGTCGGGCTGCTAAGCCATGTAAGCAGCCCATTGCCAGCAGGAGGGGAGTGTTGTAGGGTTTCATCCCTGGGGGTCCCAGGGCAGGCCCTCCACACTCAGCTCCTTGGCTACCACCTATGGGACCTTTCAACTCTTGGAGAATGGGCATAAATTTGTACTTTCTTCATAATTTCCATAATGCTGAGCCATAGGAAAGAATTTTACAATGTATTTCAGGTCACTTTTCTCTCATCTTCTTCAATTCTGTGGTTTATGTGTTTTCTTCCGTGCATAAACACATCCCTGAGCATCAGGGTTCACAAGACACCACCTCCCCTGTCGGCACCCTCCAGCCCTAAGCAGTAGAGCAGTACCAGTGGGGGCTGCACGATTCCCATAGGCTTCTCAAGCTTTGTGTATGTCCTGAGGCTCATCCAGAACAGGGAGGTGTGGAGTCCTGAGATTCCACTGGGGAAAGAGGCCCCTGAGGCAGAAAAGACCTTTCTGAGCCTGCTCCCTGCCACCTGGTGATCACAGCTGTCAGGGAGAGGCAACTGGCTGTAGGAGCAGTGTAAAGTTCAGATCCAGACCTCAAAGGAGAAAAATGAGGGCTAGGAGTGTCAACACTTTGGCCTCTCGTGCACATGAATATTCTCTGGTCATCGTCCTACCTCAGGCCTGGAGGCAGGGCTGGTTCCAGGTCTGTCTAGGGTCCCTTGACCCAGGTCCCCAGGAACTGTAAGAGTCAGTGAGGATTCCTGGGCACCTTGAGGTCTCAGCTTTGCCTCTCTGTTGGTGGAACACTGGCACGACCTGGGAACCTGTTAGAAACGCAGATTCTTGGTGCCCCCAGACTCACAGGATGAGAATCTGCATTTCACCAAGATCCCCAGGGGACTGGAGTATATACTGCAATTTGAGAAATGCTGCTCTAATTTGCTGGTCCAAATCATTTAGACCAGTTGATTCTCAACCCCAGCTGCACAGTAGGATCGTGGTGGTGGGGAGGCAAGAACTTTTAAACAATACCCCCAGGATGCTGCTCAGGTGGACCTGGGGGTGCCTGTGCACTGACAGTTTTAGGCACTGCCCAGTGTTTCTGGGGGCCAGGGTGGAGAAGCACTCGCTTAGATCCACCAGCTCTTGACCAGGACGAGGACGGGGCAGAGCCTCCTCTGGGGCTTTTTCAGATGACACAGCCACCCACCCAGTGAGCCCCAGAAGGACCCAGCGTTCCTGCCCCCACCATCATTCCTCAGGATTGCTGAGGAGAGGCAGATGGGATACTGCAGCTGAGAGTGCCCTGGAAAGAGGTTCTACCCAAAATCAGGAATAGCATTCCACGCACGTCACCTTGAGCTCAAGCTAATAAGACATGGCCTTCCTAACAAGCAACTGAAAAAAGGCATACATCTGGAAAAAAAAAAAGAAAACCTTTCAAAAGATGCAAGTCAAACACTCTGGGAACATTTAGTGCTGGACAATGTCAAGAAGCAAATTCTTTTCTCATTTCATAATCTGACTTATGTGTAAAGAAATCTTCCAGAAACATCACTTTAGTTAGACTTCGGGCATTTTCAATGGAGAAAAAAACACTAAGTAACTGAACAAAATGTCTACTGAGCCAGGTACAACACTGAATCGCTAACTCCACCGAGGTACAAACCCACAGGTTCTCTCAAATCCCACAGGATGACCTATACTTTGAGGATGAGAGTCCAGGGTTAAGACACGGTTCAAAGGGCAGTTCTGCCCATTACAAGTTGTTGACCTTGACCAAGTTTCTACATCTCTCTTATTCTCATGTTCCTCAGTTATAAAATGGGGATAAAAGTACCATTTATAGGTTGTCATGAGGTTTAATGAGGTTATTTCCTAAGACACTGAACCCAGTGCCTCATATGTACTAAGGGCTTAAAAAATATTTATTGTTAACAATAGCAATGATATCCTATTGGGGATAAAAGTGATGCAACTCTGTTGAACAATCCAGCAATATGTGTAAAGAGGCTTAAAAACGTTCAAACCTAATAGTCCCGCTTCTGTAAATCTATCTTAAGGAAATAATCTCAAAACCATCTATAAGAAGATGGAGATGGAATGATTTTGGTCTGAGTCAGAAACTAGAAGCAACACAAATGTCCCAAAACATCCAGTGGGAGAGTAAGAATTAGGTCAATCATTTTGCACAGCGCTCCCAAATAAGATGATATTTCACTGGATCCCACAAGCTAGGTGACTGACACAAAGTTAGGGGAAAAGAGTAGGATACTGAAGTATATACACTATAATAAGTAAATAAAGTTAAAACAAAGTCCCTGCAGCCCAGAGAAGCTGACTAGAAGACAACATACCTAGATATTAACTGTGTTTAGGACAGTGGGACTCTGGGTGATTACTTTTTCTACTTCTTTTTTCTTTTTTCAATTTTTCTTTAATAAACATATTATTTGTATAGTGAGAACACAAAACCAAATCCCCATTAAAAAAAACTTTTTAACCAACATGAAATGATGCCCTGATTCTTAAGATCCACATAAATCTTAAGTCCACATAAATTTTGTCCCATGGCTCCTTCAATGTTTAGAATTTAAGTGAGAATCCCATGATATGTTTTATATTGAAAAACTATACAATTCATCAAATAATTGGCAATTTATATCCTTTGGTTGAGAACCCATTGTTCACACGTAGAACAAGCAAAGCAGGCTTGGCCAGCCCTGCCCTTACCGCTGTTATGGGTCTCCATGGCGTGTCCTGGACACACGGCTGACCCTTCTGGCCCCACACACCAGTACATGCTGGGTGGTCGCCGAGACATTCCAACCATCAAGCCTCGAGGTGGCCGCTCTCCCCAGTCAATTCCCGCAGTGGTCACAGCAGCCGCGGCTCCCTGAGGGGTGGACTAAGTCATGACTTATAGTCCAGGGTGGACCAAGTCACAGACACACCGTCATGGCTGAGCGGAAAGCTGTCTCATCCTAGTGGTGAAAAAACATCAAGTCAGAAAGCTTTTCTTAACTGTCAAGTCACTTCCTGCACCCAAGCACATACTTATTTATAAGGTCACGTAAATACACATTGGTGTTCCCCCTCCCCCTTTTTGCAACACTTCTCTTAACATTCCATCTATCCAGTCACACCTGGTCAGATGGCGGCAGTGAAAAGACAGAGCTCCCCCACCCCACCTCACAGCTGGGCTCCAATCTGCCCAGCTTCTCCAATCTGCCTGCGAAGAGTTCAGATACGCCAAACAACTGTAGAACACCTACTGGTAAAGGGCTCAATCACTGCTCCATCAACACATATTCATAGTCACCGGCAGGGTGACACTAAGACAACCAAATGAGGCTCCTTCCTTCCGGGGTTCATGCTCCAGTTGGGGTGGGGCAGACACACACGTACACAAAACAAGGCTTCCCTTTGCCCAGGACAGACTCTCCCGGAAGCCCAGAGGTGGGCACGTAATGACAAAGAGGTAATCACGCAGCAATCTCAAAGAGAAGGGTCTGGAAGGCACTGGTACCGGTTATGAAGCCAAGTCAGTTTGAGCCCTGGGGGATAACAGAAAGGGGCTCCCTACATTCTCCCTGACCCCACCACCCCAGGGGATCTTTGGCAATGTCTGGAGGCATTTTTGGTTATCACCTCTGGGGGTGGGGGTGCTTAAAGGCATTTAGCAGGTAGCAGCCAGGAACACTGCTGAACATCCTACAGCACACAGGACAGCCGCTCACAGCCAAGAATTATCCAGAGAAACTCTGAGTTAGATTAAGACACATCTCCTAAGACTAAGGAGACTGTGATGAGGCAAGACACTGCTCTCACATGCTGGGCTCCCACTGACCTTGGGTCCCTGACACAAGGACATAGGCTGCTATGCTGATTAAATGACCAGAAGCACCTTGAGGGTGAGATCCAGGCTCAGCTTGGCAGGGCCCGGGGTGAACTGCACGACGTGAAGGGATGACCATATGAAATGCATGTGTCTCTCCCAGCAGTCATGTGGAGTCTATAGTACAGACATAAAAAGTATGGTGTAATTAGCAGCTGTTCTCTGAGATAGACAACTCTGAATTAGAGGGTGATGGTGTAGTCCAAAAAGAAAATTAAGGTCATGTAAATGATGCCTAAGGCAACATCATCTATTAAAAACAGACATGCACCCAGGCAACTTTTCCCGGTTGCTGTGAGATTTCCAGCAAGGTCAAGTTTCTACAGTCACTTTCTACAATAGGACTGGAGGTCGTTCTTACTTGCAATAATAATAGTGGGAGGACTGGGAAGCCAGCAGGGTCTCCCACCTGCCCTCTGATTAACAAGCTCAGAAGGGGGCTTCCCTGGTGGTCCAGTGGTTAAGACTCCCCATTTCCAATGCAGGGGGCATGGGTTCAATTCCTGGTTGGGGAACTAAGACCCCCACATGCTACACAGAAAAAAAAAAAACAACAAGCTCAGAAAAATCAATGCTGGGGGCAAACCCACTGTTTCCCCAGTGAGCAGGTTCTAGAAGGTACCCTGAACAGGGTGGGCACTGAGTAAGCTCCGGAACAAGGCTGTGAGAGCACCGGAACTTTCTCATCTTAGAGCCTGGAAATCAGGCCCCTGGCCCAGGTGGTCTGTACTCTTATAGGCAAGGGGAGGTGGGACTGGGAAAGCCCTGAACCAGAGGTCTTGCCCATTGTGAGCCCGCACCTTTCCGAACTAAAGAGCAAAAGGTTTAGAGAAACCACACTTGGGAAAATCCATGTTTGAAGTTTGGGAGCCTGAAAAGTCCAAGAAGGAAGGAAGGAATGATCAATCTGGACACTATTTAGGAGACAATCAAAGCTTTGTAAATTGCAAAACCTGTTTAGGAAAATCGACTTGAGAGGGGACAGGGAGAAGTAGCAAAACAGAATCTCCGTTTTAAAATAAAGGCTCCAAATCACACAGCAACATTCAGAAACCAAGGCGCACAGTTGTTATCTGCTTTCAAACGCCTCTCAGTATCAGCTACCAATTATATCCAACAACACCTGAAAAATCCAAATGCTAGTAGATGTTCCTTCTGAAAACAGAAGTGTCTTACCATATATGTTAAGTTAAAAAAAAATCTTAAGAATATTTTAGGCCAACCTTCACCCAGCCATTTTGTTCCCCTTTTCAGTTTCCTTTTGAAAATCATTTTACCAATGGAGGATTTTGCCACTGGAGCAGTTTTTCAGTTATAATTTGTATTTTGGCTTAGACTCTAAGGTAGAAGTTTTAAGATGAAGTAACCCAAGTTTTGCTCAATCTTTGCCCTCTAATGGATCTTTGCTTCTTCCTGCTGCTTTTGGGTTCAGATCAATGCAACAAATAATGGTTGCAAGTTACATGTTTTCTTTACATTATAGTATATGTATCCTAAAGAGGGTTTCAAGAAGTGTCCTGCAATAATAATTATTTTAATAATTTTTAAAACCTCACCATTGATGGAAAAGAAAAAAAGGAACCTGATATTCCTTCTACAAATTTTTTATTGGGACCTTTCCATGGGGAGTGAGCTTCATGAGTTCATGAAACTTACAGCTGGTGGGGATGACACAGTTAAGTAAGTAAACTTTCTGACATGGAAGAAACATCCTAAACCTGCTCACTTGTCTTTTCAGGAGGCTTGGAAAGGGCTGCCACTGCCAAAGAGCTGGAAGACACTTGCAAATGAAATGTGTTAGAAATGCTCTTATCATCCAGCTCTTTTTTGAAAAGCCTGGTCGAGTTGGTTGGCCCATGGTCTTTGCACTATTGGCATCCCTTGACCAATATTGGTTTGCCTACAAAATGTGTTTAATGCATTTGTGGACATCAAAATATTACAGAGCTACAAACCGGAGAAATGTGTAGTTGTCAATCCCTGATGAGAACAGAAGCCTTTCATGAGTCTAAAGCCACAAACAAGTTAAGGCTGTCCATTCACCACTCAGTCTCTATACCTGCATACATTTGGTGCCTCCTGGACAACTCTGGGAGTAAAGATGAAGCAGTGAGCAAGGTAGGCACATAGGAAGGGTCTCTGACACCTGGAGTGCCAGTAGAGACTTCCAGGTAAATTAAAGGAGTAATTAAACAGATAAAGTAGGAACACAGACAGTGGCAACTGAAAGAAGGACATAGAGAGAGGGATGTGAGAGTGAGGCTGGGTTTGATGAGGGTGGCTGGGTGGGGGGGCAATGGCCAGGTGGTCTGAGATAGCAGAGGCCAGATCAATTGGGGGATGTGCAGGGAAGGAGGTCTTCTGGATTTCATGCCAAGCACAAGAAGCAGCTATTGAAGGGTTCCAAGCAGAGGACAGACACTCTCTAATTTACCTTTTTTCAAAAAATAAATTACTCTGGCTGCCAAACAGATAATGGGGTGGGGGGGGCATGAAGTACCGCAATTGTACAGGAAAGAGATGCTAGTACCTTGCACTAGGCTGGGTGGTGAGAAAGAAGGGAATGGACCTGGACACATGTGAGAAGTAGACCCCAAAGGACTTGCTAACAACTGAATTCAAGGGACGAGGGAATGGGATGGAAGACAACTCCCACGTTTTTTATCTGAGCATCTGCGTTTACTATGGGCCATTCCCTGAGGTGTGGAAGCCTGGGGGAGGGAGAGGTTTGGCAGATCCCCAAACCTCCTGTAGGGACACATTAGGTGTGAGGTTTGTATGTTTTTAACTTAATTTTTTATTCTTCCAGGACATAAACAATGATAATTAAGTCAGACCACAAAAGGAGTTGAATGTTAAACATTTTTCAAAATCGTGTATATTCTAGTTGCCCCTTCAGTGCCCGGGGAATTTGGATACAATGGGAGTGAGCAGCAAACTCTCAAAACAGTGCATTTGGTGAGAGGCTCGCTAAAAACAAAACTGCACGCCCCTGTTTTTCTACTTCTCTGATCCTTGCAGGGGAATGTGCTTGTGGGAGAAAAACTTCATGGCCTCAGAACGTGAAGGAGCAGGGTGGACCGACCGCAGAGATCCCTATACTCCGCCTTACCATCTCCCTCCGACCCCCAGCCTTCCCCCACCCCTGACCGCACTCATCTGCGTCCCCGCCTTGGAAGGTCGGCCGCAGAGACCACGAAGGAGATGGCGGGTTTTATCCAGACCCTCGGGCGAGAAGCGTGCCCCGGACTTAGAAGAGGGCGAAGGCACTCGGCCGTCTTGCATTGCCAGGCCGTGCCGGCAGAGAGCCTCCCCGGCAGTGCCTCTCCGACACCCACACACTCAGACTCACACTCCCGCACACACGCGCGCTCCCACGGCCCGCTCCAACTTGAAGGAAGGGGTTTTCTCCCAAGGCGGAGGAAATGTGTAGACGTCCTGGTGTATTCTCCTTTTGTTGTTTGGTGTCTGCTCCCCCCGCCCCGGTGCCGTACCGCGAGGCCTCGGGTTCCCCGCCTGGGCCCACACACCCGGCACCCCCCGAGCGCGGCGGGAGGCGGCGGGGCCGTGAATCCGGGGTCGCCCCGCGCCCCGGGCCTGGGCTGCAGAGCCCAGGGCTCCACGCGGGGTCGCAGCAGGAGGCGGCGGGTCCACGACGGGGTGCGGGCCGGGTCAGCACTTACCTGCGGCGACTGCGGGCAGGACCGCGGGCGCCTGGGACGCGCGGCTGTGCGCGGGCCGGGAGGACAGCGGCGGATCGGGACCGGGCAGCCCCTCTGCCCTCCGCCCCTGCGCCTCGGGCCGCGCGCCGGGGCCGGGCCGGGCCAGACGCACTTCCTCAATCCTGAGGAGGGCGGGCGGCGGGCGGCGCGAAGAGCGAGCAGGGAGAGGGTCAGCCGCTGAGAGGCCTCTCCACAATGGGCACGAGGAGTCCCTGCGGCCGCCAGCCTCAGTTTCCCTCACCGTAAACCCCGGGTGATCACACTCACTGCTCCCGCCCGGGTGACCACAGGGCCCACGGGCTCTTCTAGCGCGAGGTCTCCTCCAGGTTTGGGTACCCTGCTCTCCACGCGGGGCAGGAGCAGCGGTGAGATTGGTTGGTTTTCTGCTCAACCCAGCTTTCCCTGCCCCTCTGTTCCGCTCAGCAGCAAGATTCGCTGATGAACTTCTGACTAGTATATGTGGGTCGTAGATTCTGGCAGTAAATATTAAAAAGACGGGAATATTCATTTGTGTACAACTCTTTATAGAGCAGACTAGAAATATGTAATTTTAAAGCTTTAATAGTTTGCAAACTATTCCAGTTTGGTGGAAGGTGGAACCCCTTCCACCACATGAATTTACTACTTTAATTATGGATATATACAAAGATGTCACTGGTCAATCATTTAAAATTGTCTGGGTATTTTTTGGTGGGTGGTGTGATAGATAAACATGAGGGAGTGTAGGCAATTTATTATGTTTCAACCTAATGTAAGTATGTTCCCACCATTGAGGCCATTATCCAAACGCAGATCATAAAGATGCACGTCCATGCTTGCAGGCAGGCATCGGATTCGGCTCCACGTGCCCACCGGGGAAAGAGAAACCTGCTTGGAAAAAAGTGGATGGTTCTGCACCCTGGCAGGACCCGCACCCCAGGCTCCTCCTATGTAATGTTATGACTGGAACATTCTCAAGGCACAGAGACAAATTGCCACCACTGCTATTTCACAAAAGCCGGGCAGCTGCAGCCCCACTCCCACCCCCACCATGACCTTGCAGACAGGCCAGGCAGTGACCTCTTGGACAAGCTCCCCTGTTTGCCAAGGGGGCCACGGGGCAGCTTAGCTTTGCTCCCTAGAGGCTGCCCCTCCAGCTCTCCTAGACCAGACGCCCTTCCAAAAGGGTGGGTGCAGTTTTGCAATCCTGCCCTCACCACTGCGGTTCTAATTCCAGTATGCAAAAGGAGGCAGTATGATTGCTACCGAAAAGTCCCTAATAATTTGCAGGGCGTGGCGTCCACGGTTCTGGGTGAGCCCGGCGATGGCGGTGAGGCGCCCCCTGCAAGGCGCGCGGCTCTGCCATCTAGCGATACCGTGAGGAAGCGCACGCCCAGTGCGCAGACCAGGGAGCTGACGTAGCCCACGGGGATGGGGGCAATTCAATTTCCCTTTTATTTTATTTATTTATTTATTTAAACATCCTTATTGGAGTATAATTGCTTTACAATGGTGTGTTAGTTTCTGCTTTATAACAGTGAATCAGCTGTACATATACATATATCCCTATATCTCCTCCCTCTTGCGTCTCCCTCCCACCCTCCCTATCCCACCCCTCTAGGTGGTCACAAAGCACCGAGCTGATCTCCCTGTGCTATGCGGCTGCTTCCCACTAGCTATCTATTTTACATTTGGTAGTGTATATAAATCCATGCCACTCTCTCATTTCGTCCCAGCTTACCCGTCCCCCTCCCCGTGTCCTCAAGTCCATTCTCTACGTCTGCATCTTTATTCCTGTCCTGCCCCTAGGTTCTTCAGAACCATTTTTTCCCCCTTAGATTCCATGTATGTGTTAGCATACGGTGTTTGTTTTTCTCTTTCTCTTACTTCACACTGTATGACAGACTCTAGGTCCAGCCACCTCACTATAAATCACTCAATTTCGTTTCTTTTTATGGCTGAGTAATAGTCCATTGCATATATGTGCCACATCTTCTTTATCCATTCATCTGTCGATGGACACTTAGGTTGCTTCCATGCCCTGCCTATTGTAAATAATGCTGCAATGAACATTGTGGTACATGACTCTTTTTGAATTATGGTTTTCTCAGGGCAATTTCCCTTTTAAATGAGCTTGGGAATTGGCTTGGAAATGTCTCCACTGTAGAAAATAGCCAGGACACTTGTCACATGGTTGGCCTGTTTCGAGCTGGTTGTATCCCAGCATTTAACTCTATCCATTGGCATGTGTTACAGGTTTGCATGAGGTGACTGTTACAGGTCAGTTAAGATTTCTTTCTGCTTCTTCTTGACGCCAGCTGACCAGCATCTCATGTTGGAATGACCCCTCCTAAGGTGGGGTCAGTTGGAAGCTACCTCCCTGACCTACCCTTTCTGCTTTCTGAAGGTGTAGTGATTGACTGACCCCTCAGTTCTTCTAGTCACCTCCCTTCAGCTGGGTATTCTGTTTCCTCAGACATTTCTCATTGGACACTTAAAAAATGTCCCTCATTATCCACCTTCAACCTCAAGTCAGCCACATGCTAGGAGCAAGAACATTAAAAGGGCTTGGTCCACCATCAGGAGAAGCTAGGGCATTCCAAAGGGTCCACTTTTAGAGAATGTGCCAACCTACTGTGCTCCACCCTGACAGGCACACAAGGGCAGGTGTGTACACACACACATGTACACACACTACAGCCAGTATATGTCCTCAGAATGGTTACCTTCATGGTAAAACTTCATGGTAAACCAAATGAAGGTAATGCCGTTTTCCTTGAATTTTCTGCTCACATTTTGATTGGGAAATGGGAGGTTTCTAAATGCATTAAAGCATACACAAGTGCATATATTAAAAGGGATCTAATCCAAGCCTCCCTTAAATTTTCTCTGAAAGGGTGGAACTTTACCTCTACATGGCCAAGATGATATGGACTCTCAACACGAGAGGCAGGGTTGAACCTAACCATGGTTAGGCATGGTAGACCTAACCAAGTATAGGAATGTTCTTGATCCAACCTCAGTGTCAGTGTATGACTTGGTGATTGAGGCTTACTGGTTTGAAGCCTTAGAAACTTTAGGTAAGTTAAACCCAGACACCGAGATCCTCGTGGAGAAAAGTGGCAAAAATGGATGCTTGTGCACACAGTTGCAGGATACAGTGTTTTCTCTAAATCCCCGTGCAATCTTCCCCACCATTTCCCACACTCACATCTCGTAATCACTTTATGATAAAAAGGGACTCAGTCAGCTCAGATGACAGCTTCAACTTCACCAACTAAGATGCAGAGCCTCTGAGGCCAAGCTTGCTGCCTGGTCCACCCCCAAAACCATAGAAGTGAGTTTCACACTCAAGCTAAGTGTGGGACTTGATGGATTGAGCAAATGTAATTTTGTCCTTAAGGGATTGATACCACTTTATTACAAGCCATTTTGTGCCAAAGTTCTAAGAAAAAGATCAGCCTCAGAATTAAAAGGGGTCTGATCTTTAAATGAAAAAACATAATTTTCTCAAATATCTGATTTTATTTTATAGTTGTTGCATTGTTGAACACAATCTGCAGTTAGGGTCAGAATTCCCAGGCCAGTAGATTTTTTAAACCATACCACAGGAGTAAACCTTAACAGAAGTGAAATCTAATACTATATAGATAAATACAGTATATTACAGAAGGTTAAATACATCACCTCTGTTTACTTACAACTATAAAAAGATACATTATACCAATTATAAATAATGTAGCATTTCATATTAAAGGCATTATTGTACAATGAAAGAATAAGAACCCTCTAATGTATTACTATCAAGGTTAGTGTTTATAGTTACTTGAGATAAAATCCTGAAAATTCAGTGTATGAAGTCAAATCCTGATTTAACAAGTTACTGATAGTCTAAGTGATGTGTTAACTGATTGAGAGAAGGTGAATTGCATAGTGCATAATTCCAACAAGAATGATAACCTCAATTCACATAAGACTTTCTCTATACATACACTGGTTTTGACACTGACCTCCATTTTATTACTGCCGCCCCAATTTAATTCTCAAACATAACTTAATTCTCAAACATAAGCACCGTTAGAAAAGTACTAGTTAGTAATAGTAAAAGTATCTGAATAACACAATTTCAGTTTGGTTTTGTTTTTTTAAAGCTATATGGGAACACTTTCCGTTTTCCAAGTTAAAACTTGGAATTGCACATCCTTTGGATACACAAAGAGGAAAAGAAAAATTCACAACCTGTTATTGCTGTGCTCAGGCCACTGTAGTAGCAGACCCAGTTCCTCCATGAAGTCCTCCAGATGTTATTTGTTAATCAATCACTAATTAATATCAAAATAGGACTTTGAAAAACCAGGGCTGTATTATAACAGCAGTCTTTTCAGTTGTGTATGTCTTACTAAAGTGTTGATACCCCAACTGGAGAAAAGGAAAACTACATAGGCAAATGGTAGAAATGCATAATTGGGAAAAGCAAATTATGGCTCTAATTTGTAAAATGTGGGACTTAATGATCCTAGGATTTGCTATACTGTTGTAGTGTCAGAACACTGGGTCTTTAGCAGCGATGGTGACACTAGCGACATTTCCTGCCTAAGAAAGTGCCTTGGTTAAGGTAGACAATGACATAGCATTAGATAAGCTCTTTGGGCTGTTGATTTGGTCACATTCCAAAGGCAGTATTGGTTTTAAGCTGAGTCCTATTGTCAATGTCAAGATACAGTCCTGAAGACCGTTCACACCCAAGGCCTTCAGGACCCTTCCATGGTACGTGCTTCCCCAAAGCTCCCCACATCTGATACTCCCAACCTTGTTTTTAAATTTTTAAAAAACTTACTGCTATTCCTTCCCACTGGATGGTAGGAGGGGCTTGTTCTGAGGGCAGGTAACCCTGAGGAACCCGCAGGTACAGAGCCCTGTTTGCAGAACATGCAGGGATTTTTTTTTTTCCAAATTCTTACTGGAGTCAGAGTCAACAAAGCATTTTTAAGCTACTGCTCGATACTTCAAATACCACTTCCTGTTGACAACACCCTGAGCCTCCTCACTGTCCCGGGGATCTGGTGGAAAGTGGAAAACAGAAACGGCCACTAGTCCCATCCCCAAGCAGGACTACAATTTCACACACAACATTTTGGTCAATAAAACAGGAGTGTGAGAGGAAAAAAAAAATCGTTCAAATCCAGTAGATTTAAAGTCTCCAGAAGAAAGTATCCCAGGAAAGTCAGAATGTAGGTTTCTCTTTAGCAAGTTAGATCTGCCACATTCAGCTGTCAGATGTTTGAGGAAGGAGCCTGCCTTTCCTTCAGGGGTCCTTGTCGTTGAGTTTGATGGTGACAGTTTTCACTTCTGTGTATTCAGCCAGCGCATATTCACCTCTGTGATCACAGAAAAGAGGGAGATATAACATGGGCAGGCACTTAGCCATTCTGTGTGAACCGAGTTCTAATGCTTCACAGGCTAGTACTCTGTTGGGCAGTCTGGAGTCTGTGCAAAGGCCAGAATGTGAGGACTTAATAGAGTCTAAGGACTGTAAGACCATTAGTAAGTTTAAGTATCTGGATTTGTAACTGAAGGTTAAATGTCAAGTTTTGTGTGTGTGTGATGCTTCTGAAATATTCAGAAGGACTAAGGGTTTGCCTTCAAAGGATGAAGGGGATTTAAAAGAAAGTGGTAAATCCCTGGGTGGAGCTGCTTGAAGAGACAGAAGAGGCAGAGGCCCAAAGCTATTGACCGGGTATGTGGCCAGAGCATCCATGATGGGCAGGGACATAGAGGACCTGGAGCTGGGGACCAGCTGTAAGAAGAGTGAGGCCAGTATGGAGCGGCGAGGGGAGCAGACGTTAGCAGAGTGGACACGAGGGAGTCCGCAGCCTTTGAGTCCATGTTTCTGGTATACATCCTCTCCTTAAGTTTTGCAGAGCCCAGAGACAAGTGTCTCAGGCATCATGAGTCATCCTCAGGGCAGATCCCCTTCCCAGAACCGAGAGGTGTCTTTGGATCGATTTAAAAGCCTCTACAAGACTTGCTCTGCCATTATGTAAATAAAAATGTGCACCTGTTTAGGAAAAGAGGTGGCCATGGAGGCTCTGTAGCTAGAAACACTCCAGACAGAATCCCATCTCATCCCTTAGACCAGAGTTTCTCAAAGTGTGGCCCCCAGACCAGCAGCACCAGCCTCACCTCAGAACTTGCTGGAAATGCAGAGACTCAGGTCCCCTAGACCTACTGTGGTAGGCAGAATAATGCCCCCCTCAAGGCGTTCACATCCTAATTCTCTGAACCTTTGAAAATATTAGGTTATATGACAAAGGGGAATTAGGGTTGCAGATGGAATTAATATTGCTAATTAGCTGACTCGTGTCAGATTTTTATCCTTCAGAACCGTGAGATAATACATTAATGTTGTTTAAGCCACTAATTTGTGGTTATTTATTGTAGCAGCAATAGAAAATTAATACACCTACTGAACCTAGGGGTGGGGCCCAGAAATCTGTGCCTTAACAGCCAGGGGATTAACAAGCCATGGGATTCTGAGGTAGCTCAAGTTGGGTAACTACTGGCTTGGATCTATGCAGTTTAGGCAAGTTTTTTTGCCTTCCCTGAGCCTCAATATCATCATCTGTAAAATGGGAATACCATCACCTCCCTATAGTTATAATGATTAGAGTTGATTCAAATAGAGCAAATTTACCTACTAGGTGCTAGGTAAAAAGTAAATGGTAGAAAGTAATATTATTATTTTATTGTTAATATGTCATTGAGTTCTTTGGTAGTGTCCTAAAACGAAGTTCAAGAATGATACATGATAATGGGTGAATTATTTTGTAATTTTTTTCTAAACATAACAAAATATAAAAGCCATACACAGAATGCTAAATTCAACTTTTGCAGAGCAGAAAACTCCAAAGAAAAACCCAAAGGCAAATTATAAACTAGAAAAAAATTACATTTACAACACTGTGTGAGAAACAGAGTGCTGTTTTCCTTAATGCACAAAAAGCTCTTACGAACCAATTTAAAAAAAAACGAATGGAAAAATCAACAAAAGACATGAATAGTCAGTTTGCAGAAGAAAAATAAAGATTACCAATTAATAAGTAATCTTAATAATAAGGTGCTCAACCCCTTACAATTAAAGGAATGCAAATCAAAAGAGTGGGAGCCCATTTTTCATGTGTTGGATTACCCAGTTTTGGGAATTTATTCTGAGAACAATTCCCCACAAGTGCATAAAGATTTATGTGCAAGGAAGAACATCAGCATGGTCTGTAGCAGCAAAACCCCTTGGAAATAACTCAAAAGTCCATCATAGGAGACCACCAATAAAAAGAAGGATAGGATATCCAAAACCCATTCTTAAGAGCAAAAAGTATTTTCCTCTCAAGTCATTTGAAAACAGAAAAAAAATACATGTTTACATCCATTGTATGTATAGAAAATGTACAATAACCTTTAAAAATGAGCACATAGTATTGCACTGTAAAAATTCAAAGCAGTTAATGATTTCTCAACTGCATAAAGAAAAGAAAAGCAAACCAAGTGATAAAATCATGCTGAATTAGCACATAACTAGTAAGTCCAATATGAAATCACTCCTGTAAGATTCAGTGCTTGAATCACCTCATTCTTTTTATTCCTGCAGTCACTGCCCTAGTTCAAGTTCTTGTCATTCTTATTTGACCTCCTGTGGCACTTCCTAAATGGTTTCTCACCCAGTTGTGACCACCTTGGCGCTCACTATCCATAAGCTCAGCCTTTCTCCCATTGGACCTCACCAGAATGTTGGGGGCGTTGGCACTGCTGTTTATAGAGTTCACTGCTGTGTGCTCAGAGCCTAGCACGTGCCTGGGGCATCAAAGGTGCTCAGTAAATATATGCCAGTGAACAAATGAACAAGTGAACAAAATGAATAAAATGGATGATGGGACAGTGGTTACCTCTAACAAATGGGATTGAGGGTCAGGGGAGGGAGACTTTGACTTTCCACGTGTCTCTACAGTGTGGATTTTTTTTGTTACTATATTGCAAAGCAAAACAAAGAACTAAGAAAAGTGTCCAGGAGGAAGAGAAATTGCAGGCTTCATCCCAAGACCTGTAGAGGGAGAGATCCCAGAGGGGCCTGTGGGTGGGCGGCAGATAGCCAGCCCCACCCAGGCTGCCGGGGATGGGGAAAACCATGGAATCCACCACATAGTGCTCCAGCATAAAAAAGGGGAACTTATTGCAACGTGAAGACATTAATTAGAGACAACTGAAAACGGAAATTGGTTTTCAAGCCAGTTTCCAGTCTCCTTGTGAATTATGTTAAAGTACTTTATCAAAAGCTTTGGGAAAATATATGCCAAGGGTCGAAAAAACAGACATCCACAAAAGTCCCAATTGTGGCTAACCGGCAGGATGACACACGAACTGAGTGCAGCGGATACTCCCCGGCCCTGTTCTGCAGCGGGCAGGCAGTGCCACCAGGGATGGGGAGGGAGACGCAGGTGAGAAAAGCAGTGAGGGAATAGTGGGTGTGAGTCTGTTGCCTAGAAGTCAGGTGGGCCCCACACACCCTTCCTGCATCCAAGGACATCTGCTTTGGGGACTGAAGTTCTTGCTGTGGGAAGATGCTGTGCCTGGCCTCTGCGAGGAGGGCCTCATGGGGTTCTGGGTCCCCCAGCTGTCACAACCTGACTGGTTGAAGCAGCAAAGCGAGGAGACAGATGACCCTGCGTACCCTGGCTGGCTTCATCCCAGGTGGCTCACAGAGGTGACCCCTGCTGAGCAAGGCCCTGTGGTGTGGTGGGTTTGAGAGTTCAATCCCAACTCTGTCACTTGCTGGTAGTGTGACCTGGGGAAGGCGCAGGACCTCTCTGGGCATCCCTGAGTTTCCTCATCCAGAAACAGGGGTAGCAGTAGTACCTACCTGCAGTAGACTGAACATGTGTGTCCCCCTGAAATTCAAATGTTGAAGCCCTCATCCTTAATGTGAAGAAATTAGGAGGTGAGGCCTCTAGGAGGTGATTAGGTCAAGAGGGTGGAGCCCTCATGAATGAGATTAGTGTCCTTATAAAGGAGACCCCAGAGAACACTTTCCTCCCTTCCACTCCATGGGGACACAGAGAGAACACAGCTGCCGGTGAACCAGGAAAAGGGTCCTCAACAGACACCTGGATCTTGAACCTCCAGAAGTGGAGAAATAAATATTTGTTGTTTAAGCCACCCAGTCTACCGTATTCATTCAGCAGCCTGAATGGACTCAGATTATCCCAGGGACTGTTGTAAGGACGGCGCACCTTAACATGTGCAAGGCTCTCAGATAGAGGTCGGCAGAGTCTGTGCTCAGCAAATGTCAGCTGTGGCCAGTGCTATTGGTGAGCCCTAGAGGTGATGCAGGTAATCCCAGCCCAGGTCTCATGTCCCTCGTGGACAGGTGAGTGTGAAGAGGTAATGAACAGAGGCTCACAGAACACAACACAAACAAGCCATTCAGCAGAGAGAACAAGGTTTCTGTAAAGGGTCTTCATGGCTAAGAATTTACTGAGGTTCTGGAAGGGGAAACCAATTTTAGGAATTAGGGGGACACAAATGGACACACTCTACTCAGACGTTCAGATGGCTCTGGTGTATTGCCACGAGTCAGGATGAATGAGAAAGAAGGATTGAGAAGGGGGAAGGGCCCCCAATTCCTTGGAGACTGGTCAAGAGCATTTGCTCAGGGATGGAAGCCAGCCCCGTTCATTCCTTCATACATCTTGATTAAGAATCTGGAAGGGTAGCTGCCCAAAGGCCCCACTAAGGCCCAAGCCAAGGGGAAGCATTTGAGTGCTCCTACTGGAAGATGTACAAATAAGTACGAAGTGATGCATCTGTATATAAATAATACAAACTGTTTAAATAAGAGGAAGAGCTCGGAGTCCTTTGAGATGTTCCAGGAATGACCCTCTGTGTTGTCACAGATGGTTTCCCTGGGAAGATTGATCCTACAAGCTATTTGTCCACAAAGGCTAATAAAACCCCAACGACCACCAAGAAAGATGTGGGAGAGAAGGCAGCATCTGACTGGAAACCACAGCATGCCCACCCCCAGAACGCTCTATCCAGCTCTAGGCCTGGGCCTTTTATCTTGGGCCAGACACAGAAGACCCATCCATTAATCTAGGTCTATGGAGAACAGCCTCCCAAAGGGCAAGACAGAACGGCACCTTGAAGGAGTGTGCGGTGTGTTTGACAGAGGCTCGGAGGCCCGGCATGTTGCAGTATCCCTCTGAAGAGGCACTGAGGAGGAGCCAGAGTCACCCACGGTCTGTCCCTGGGAACTTGCTAGTGGGCAGAAGGACCACAGCCTGATCTGGGAGAGAGCCCATCCTCCCTGCTGAGGGCCAGGGTTTGAGTGAGTAATGACATCCCATGTCTGGTGGAAAGTGCACTTCCCAGCTCTGCCCTGTCCTTCAGTGAGCCTAGGTCAAGTACCTACTGAACATCTCCACATGGGATGGGTGCTGGGGAGGACACATATGCTGAGGCTGGGGGTCGGTCCTGGGGTGGCGTGAGGATGAGGGTAGGGAAGGGCAGGAAGGGGAGAGAAGATGAGGGACACAGCCCAGCCCAGGGGGAAAGCACAGCACAGGGGAGGGCTCAGTGGACTGGAGAGTGGGCCACCATTCACCATACTCTGAGGACCTAGTGTATCTTTTCTTGGCCCTACTGACAGACATGGAGTGACAGAAACACTTACAGTTCTCTGCCGTTCCCCGACATTTTAAAGCCACCAAATGGAGCCTGTGCATAGATGGCATTGTAGCAGTTGATCCTGGAGAGAGAATAAAGAGAAGCTCAGGGTCACCAGAAGAGGACCCAGCTGGACCTCAGGTGTTGCAGCCACTAGGCACTTGGTGTAGAGCGTCACCTAAAGGATGACTTTTTGTCAAAGTTTTAATCATGAAAACAGTGTTTTTGATTTTGCTTTCTTGCTCTTACCACCAGAAACTAAAATTTGAATATTCTGAAGTATAAAGCTTCTCACTGGGGTAGGAAGGGAATGACAAAGGGAGAAAAAGGGAGAGGAAAATTATGGCGAAGGGAATAAGAATTAGCTCTGAAATGAGACATGCCTGACCTCAAAGTTCTCCTGCTTCTTGGCCTCCAATTCATATTTACCTTCTAATATTATCTTTAAAATGAGGATAGTGTCATCAGCAGAATTACTGGTGAAACAGGGACTTTCATCCATACTTTGCACAAGAGCATGTGCTGCTCTTAGAATTAGAATAAAAAATAAGGGGTGGCCCAACATGGTGGTCAAGAGCATGGGCATCAGAGCTGGACAGTTGGTCCTGAGCTCTGCTCTGCCACGTACTAGCTGTGTGACCCTGGGCAAGTCACTCAGTCTGTCTCTTGATTTCCTCATCTGTGAAATGGGGGTGATAACAGTACCCCTCTCAGAAAGTGGTCATGAGGATGGAGCAAAGTGCTTAGACAGTGCTTGGTGCATAATGTACAACTAAAAGCTCTCTGTTAACAGAAGGGTAAGGAAGCCAGCTGGCCGGCAGCTCATGGGGGCTGAGCACTCATGCTCTACTCACCAGACGGTTCCAGACTCTAACGCGGAAGCCAGCTTCAGTGCTTTGTCGAGGTTTTTTGTGAACACAGCTGCTGTTAGTCCGTATTCAAGGCTATTTGCTCTTTTTATCACTTCTTCGATATTTTTGAACTTCAGTATTGGCTGCACCGGTCCAAAAATCTATGATTAATTGGAAGAATGGCAGTGAGAGGCTGCTGGAATGAAGCATGTATTCCCTGAGCAGGCACTTCCTTCGTTTATGCTTTTTTCAAACACCCACAGTGCTCACACGCATGAAGAGGATAACTGAAGGAGAGAGTCCAAACATCTTTTTAGCTGTGTGATGGTTGAAATCTGAAGGGAAAGACTGAATTAAACAAAAATAAAAAATAACAACCAAAATAATACGTTGGGTCGAAGCTCTCTCAATGTGGTCAGGGCTTCTAGAAGCCCCAGCTTCAAGCTTTGGAGGAGCCCCTGCATGCTGGGATGCACTGAAGACAAAACCTTGGAAGTCATTCTTGGAAAGTTATTGTGAAGGGTGTTTGCAGGCACAGACTGCAGGCCCTGGTCTCTTGGTGCTGCATTTTCTATCAATGAAGATGACCTAAAATGTTTCCCTAATAACTCCCAGGGGAGGGAATGAGGCTGTGTTCCTCACCATCTACAACATAGTAAAGGAAAGGAAAGAGCTACAGGCTGAACATTTAAAGGTGATTTTGAAAGAAGCTTGTAACTGATTCAATGTTTGGCACCATAGCCCAGCAGAACAGGGTCAGCCTGCTGAAATACCTGCCCTGGTTCCCAGGGAGCTTGTCATAGAGAGGTTTAAAGAGCTGAGTCTCATGCCATCAGGGTACAGTTAGTAACCCATAAAAATCTCAAGGAGAAAGTATATAAAAGGCTCGAACCGGGAAGACTTCGGCAGTGATTCACTCTTTCATGTGCCCCAAAAGGCCACATTCTGGGGTCCAAGCACCTGGGACTCAGGTGGGAACCAGTTCTAACTAGCTTAACAGTGGCACTGAAAGACACAGTTAGAATTACACTCTTATTGGGGGTCACCTTAATTTCCACCATTTCTAAGGATGCCCATGATGGAAAACGTCAAAGAGACTTCTAGCCAGGACACGTTTTTGGAATGAACACTTGTCATTTAGGTTCGGTCTCAGGGAACTGAAGGCAGCTTTGGGCCCTGAATCCATGGCTCGATTCCTGACAAAATGCACAGGTTGCAATGGCCCTCCACCCTAGGCTAACCTGAAGACATGTTAGAAGACAGAAGAGGGATTGTTGTTTCCCAGAGACAATGAGCAATGCGTGGAACTGGGGGCTAGGACAAACTCTACACAGGGCTCAGGGGTCCCAGTAGCAGGACGGCTTCCCAAAGGACCCCTAAGGAGAGGGAAAAGGCCACAGGAAAAAGGAAAACAGTCCCTTCACAGAGATTTCTGGGATCCCTGGGCCCTGGAGAAGACTCCGGTTTGAAAGGCCCAGCCCCCTTCCCTGCCCCCCGGGCCCCAGCTCAGCACAGGGTCCCACGGGACATGGTTTTTCCTGCAGCCCCAGTACCTCCTCTTTGGCGATCCGCATGGTGTCGGTAACTTCTGAGAAGACAGTGGGTTTGATGAAGAGCCCCCTGTCTTCCATGGCCGAGCCCCCATATTCCAGCTTGGCTCCCTCCTTCTTTCCGCTCTCAATCAGATCGAGGATTTTGTTGAACTGCTTCTGGTCAATCTGTAAAACAGTGAGAGATAAGCCCGGCTTCCTTCTGGGAGGTGACTACCAACTTATGTTGGTAGTCCAACATAGGAGTCCAACGGCCTCCTATGTGATCACTGTCCTACCCATCATGTTTTGGCCAAGAAAAAATTCATGGACCAGATGTTCCCTGTATGCAAATATTCCGCCGATGCACAAATCTGGGCTCTTTGGAGCAGGGGAGAGATGGGCTTTTCTTATCCTCTCCAGGTGTAGGTTTATTCATACGTCTGACCCCCTCCATGCTGTTAAGCAAATCCGTGGGTGAAACAAGATCTGAAGTAGTCACATTCTTTGTTCTAACTCTTGCATCCTTCTAGGGTTGCCAGATTTAGCAAATAAAACCACAGGATGCCCAATTAAATTTGAATTCCTAAAAAACAATGAATGATTTTTAAAGTATAAGCATATCCCAAACAATACTTGGGAAACACTTACGCTAAAAATGTATTCACGGTTTATTTGAACTGGGTGCCATGTACTCTAACTGGCCACCCTGCACCCTGCTCCTAGGGCACCAACAGTTATTGGAATTCTCCATCCACAGTTCAGAAAAGTGAGAAGTAAAGCTGACCACCTTACTCATCACCCCTGGACACAGAGTAGAGGCTCAAGGTGAGGTAGAGGGGCTGCTCCTGGTTGATGGGGAGCCAGCTCATCAGAAGGGCTCCATCTTCTGTCACCTTGTTTAGGGGTCTCCTGGGCTGGGGTGTACCCCGTACCACCAGCCTAACACCCAGCTTGTGGATGCTGTATTCGACCAGCTGGCAAAGGGCACCTCTCTGGGAGACTCAAGGGGGGAAGTGCTCTTCCCACCCAAAATGATCCCTCTTCCCGAATCTGTGGGAACCCTGTTCTTGACCCTGACCCTGTTGCAAATCCCCTCCCTCTGGCTGGGAGAGACAGAGCTTTCTTAGATAGGTTTGCTGTAGCTGTGACTTTCAGATAAAAAAGTGGTTTAATTTAAGCAAATTTGAATTAAAAAATAAGCAAACACAATGGTGCATTTGGATGACTGTCTGTCCCTGAGGAGTAGGCTGGCTTTCTTGGAAGGGGTGGGCACAAACCATACAAGCCCCTTGACCAGTCATCTTATGAAATGTGGATCCAGTGTGAAAACACCAGGTTGGATCCATACCTCACACTTTGTACCAGGACAGATTCCAGGTAGATCAAAGACTTAATCATGAAAGATGAAGTCATAAAAAGTTTTCAAATTCTCTCATGTGGGAGAATGCCTCCATAAGTTTGGAGTGCTGATGGCCTTTCTATGACTTGAAATCCAGAAGCCAAAAGAAAAGGTTAATAAATTTGAGTATGTAAAAAAAAAAGAAGGCGAAAACAGCATAAGCAAAGTCAAAGGGCAAAACAACAAACTGGAAAAAATTGACAAGTCATATCATAGAAATAGCGCTAATCTCTCTAGTATGTAAAGAATTCTTAGAAGTGACAAAAAATGATCAGCAGGGCTTCCCTGGTGGCGCAGTGGTTGAGAGTCTGCCTGCCGATGCAGGGGACATGGGTTCGTGCCTCGGTCTGGGAAGATCCCACATGCCACGGAGCGGCTAGGCCCGTGAGCCATGGCCGCTGAGCCTGCGCGTCCGGATCCTGTGCTCCGCAATGGGAGAGGCTACAATAGTGAGAGGCCCGCGTACCGCAAAAAAAAAAAAAAAAAAGATCAGCAGTACAAAAGAAAAATATGCAAAGCACATGCACAGCTGATAGAAAAGGAAATATAAATAGCCTTTAAACATGATAAGATGTTCTACCTTACTCATTATGAGAGATATATGTACATTAAAAACAAATGAGATATCATTTTTAACTATCAGATGGGCAAAACTCCATGCATATTCTGTTAGTAAGGCTGGAGAAACAGGCAAGCTCATACAAGGTTGGTAGGAATGTAAGTTGGTTCATCCTTTTGGAAGGTAATTTGGCAATGTTTGTAGAAATCATAAATGTGCTCTCACTCAGCAGTCCCACTTGGGAAATCCGTCCTGTGGATTTTCTTGCATATGTGTGGAATGACATACTCTTGTGGCACCATGCGTGACCGCACACACCCACATACTCATCAGTACGTGTTACTTGAATTCTGTTGGATTCATACAGTGGAAGTCTATGTACATATAAAAAAGAACAAGGCAGGTTCCCATGGCTTGGTATGGTATGGAAAGCTCTTCAAGTTTCTTGTTAGGGGACAAAAATCAAGGTGCAAAACAGTACTGTGTATAGATATTTTGAGTAAAAACAAGGGAAACCAGAATTCATATTACATTCTTGTATACATACTCAATTTTGCTTGTATATACAGAAATTCTGGAGAATTTTCTTCTAAGAACTAAGAACACAGGATACCCATGGACGGAAGGGTAAAAACCATGCCTATGAATGAATGGAAGGACGCTTTTTCACTACTGACCTTTATATGTCTTTTGGGTTTTGACCATGTGTATGTACTGCCACCTAAAAAGTAACTCAAACTGCAGCAGATCTCATAGTATCTCAAGGTTCCCTCAACTTCTCTCTGGGAAGTCTTAACCAAGTCTTGGGTTAAAAGTGACAGGATTGCTCTCTCCTCCTCCCTGGAGACCAAGAGGCCTTGTGGGGCTTCATCAAACTACAGACCCTCAGCGGCCGCTGACCATGTTCTGCCTCCAAGACCGTCTGTCCTGAAGCCAGCAGTGGGCCCCATGGAAACTCTACCATCCAGTCTCAACTCATCCTGGAAAGTCCGTGTGAATGTGTTGTTTAAATCTAATAATCCTCCATGAATGTCAGCTGGTGCCTCACAGTGCGAGAGAAGAACCTGCTGGGAAGTGAAGGCTGCTCCAGGGCACAGCACCAAAGATGGAGAAATAGGGCCCCGTGGATGGCCAAGGCTGTGAGTGGCCCTGGCGGAGAGGAGAGGACAGAGAGGATGCAGGGCCCCCGCCCAGGTGGCCTTCGTGAGTCTGTGCATATCTTTGCTCAGTTGATAAACAAACCTGAATAATTTTGGAGTGTTCTGGCTGCCTGCAGTGGACACCTATCTGGTCAGCTAGCTGTTTTACAGGCATGAGACAGACAGAACTATTTAGACAGCTGTAAATCCTCTTGGAGTAAAGCCTTATTAACGTAGATGAAAAAGCACTTTGGCAGAAAAAAAACCCAACAACATCCTAAAATAATATGCTGAGGTTAGATGGCTTAAGTGAGTTTTCAAAAGGACTTTCAGCAGCAGCATCAAAAGCACTGATGAAATCAACACCACTGTGCTGTCTTGGAAGAGATTTCTATATCTGGCTTCAAAAGTCAAGCCCGAAGCCTTGGAAAGAGACTTATGAATAATGATGGGGTAAAAGGGATTCCTCAGAATGGGATCAGCTCACATATTTCCCACGGATTCTGGGTTAGCTTTACAATCACAGCAGATTCGATAATGACTTGTGGCCATATCTGTATTCATATCTGAAATCCAACCAAGGCCGATAGACAACTTTGTGTCACTGGCTGCTGGGTTTGGGGTTGAGGCCTGACAGGATGTGGAGTGTTGGCCACAAGTGGAGATGTTTCTCTCCACCAGGGTCACGTGGCACCAGAGCCACAGAGCATGTGGGATGGGGCAAGGCAGGGGTGGGCACTGTAGCCAGAAACACACCTTTTCCACATGGTCCTCCCCCATCCCCAGCCAAGATGGTTAAGCAAGACCTAACTGATGTGGCTTGAAGTCATGCAGACATTTGCTGCCACTTAGATCAGGGAGCCTGCCATTTAATGCCCCCCCCACTTAAAAAATAAAAACTTATTAAGTGCCTTGAAATTTTCATAATATTCATCAATTACTCTATTTTCCAGATGAGGAAACTGAGGTTTGGAAGGAGCTTGTGGCTTTCACAAAATCACAGAGCCAAACTTGCCCTCAGATCCATGGCTTCCCGTGGAAACACGTGGTGCCAACGCAGTGGGTAAGTAGCCAGCTCCCGGGACAGACACAAATTGGGTGAGTCCTGACATGTGATTTGAAATTTCCTGGCTGGAGCAGGACTTTGGCTACAAGCAAAGTAGGCTGCTGTTGAACTCCATTTTAATAATGCATGGGATGGTCAGGCTGCCCTCTTTTAAATATTTATCCATCTGCCGCACTGCATACTTAGTAAGAAAGTGATACAGGACCTGCCCTCTTAAAGAGGTTATTAAACCTCGTGGTTATGATCATTTTCATCCTGTTGTTAGCTTCAAAAACCAGGTCTCCAGAGACGTGTTCCTACTGCCTGGAGATGTATCCCCATCCTCCGAGCCCTTTCCAGTGGGATTCTTTGGTTTCTGATGGTCACTTTGTCCTATAATGCACATGGGCTCAAGGGCCTCCAGGCTGAGGCCTCTGGCTCCAGCTGCTGCCTCCACCTGTACTATGCTGCCTTTCAGCCAGGGTTACAACTCGCTTCTGCAGAGGCCAGCCAGGCAAGACAGCCTCTGCCTGAGGCTCTCTCCTGGGGACTCTGGTGGCTCAGAGAAGGGTTGGTCCTTTGCCTGGAGGGTGCAGTCACATGGACTTATGAACCGGGAATGCCTCCCTTCTACCAAGGCCTGGAGCTCAGCATTATCTGCTGCAAAGAGCAGAGCTCTGTGTGTCCACCCCCATTTCATAACACTACCAAGACCTGATGGGATTGAACTGTTGATCAGTGTCTGAACAAAAGCCTCAAGTGGCTGGGCAAGTGGGTAAGGGAGTCCCCTGGAGTCACAGAGCACCAGAGTTGTACAGGGCCAGGGCCAGAGGCCTGCCTGGTTCAGCCCCCAGACGTGCACCTCAAGATCTGACACGTCAGTAGGTTACCTGGGGTCCCTGTTCGGTCCTGACGTCGAAGGGGTCTCCAATGGGCCGTTTCTTGGCAAACTCCACGCTCCGCCTGACAAACTCGTCATAGACCTGCTCCTCCACGAACACCCTGGAGGCGGCCGTGCAGCACTGGCCTTGGTTGAAGAACACTCCCTGATGGGCGCACTCCACTGCCAAGTCCACTGGAGAGAGGGGGCGGCGAGGGAAGAGGAAGCGATTAAGTTGTTAAGGCCGGACTGGCGACAGCTGCAACTCTAATTGCCCACATGAGAAAACAGGCCCCGGGATGGCTACGTTTCAGAAATTAATTTTGCTCAGTACTTCCCAAACAGAGAGGATGGGAAAGGGGATTTTTCAATCCATGGAGTTTGGGGTTAAATAGGTCCCCTGACTGCAGGACTTAGTGTCTTTACTGCACTAATGTGCACAGAGACTTGTCACATCCTCACCTCACCTGCCCATGACCTCACTTGCTCACATGACCCTTATCAAACCAACCCTCAGACAGGAGTCCTGTGTTTTAGCTGCAGTTTTCCTCATTGGGAGGGAAAGAGGGTGAGCTGAGGTGCAGAAGGGGCACCCAGATATGGAGGCACAAGAATGCAAAACAGGAGTCTGGCTCTTTGGAGCTCCAAATGTGGGTCACAGTGGGGCAATACCCAGAACTGTTCCATGTGGCTCCAGAGACCATTAGCAACACTGATGATGCTTCCATTAGGGAGCACCAAACCAGGCAAGAAATGAGCAGTCCACCTTCACACCCAGCCTCCCTTTCTTTCCTTGGGGCTTGTTTCCTCACCCAGTCCTCTCTCCCATTGAAAGCCAGCTTCAAGGAGCAGAAATGAAACCAGTTATTTACACCTTGGCAAGAAATTGTGCTAGGGTCATTTTTCTCAGCGATATTTGCAATTCCAAACTTATCTGACTGTGGAGTGGAAGGCTTTGTACTCCATGAAAGGAATTCCTGGCACCAGTGGGCAGGTGGGGGAGGCTGTTCTTTAAGGCAAAGGTGTTTTAGTGTACTTGGGAAGTCACACCAAAAATCTGGCAGCAGACCATGTCAGCAGATCGATGAATGTCTGATGTGGCCCTTTCTTCCCTCTTCTGGACATGACAACCAAGAAGAGTGTCTATTTTAATATTATGTCATGAGACACAAACTGCCTCCAAGCTGCTGGGCAGGGAGGCTTTCCCAGGGAAGAGGTAGTGAAGGGAGAGACAGCACCCAGGCCAGCAGGATATCTTTAAAGGTCACCTGCCACTGGCCTCTGTTTTGTCAGATCTGAGACAAAGAAGGAAGAAACATCTCAAGTCTTCGAGAGCCTGAAAGCATCATAGGAAGTACCAACTTGGAGGGTAGAATGATGAATGCTTGTGGGGGGAGCATATGCCCTGCTCCTCCTCCTCTTGGCCTTCCCCCTCTCCCCCAACACAGGGGGCTCTGGAGAAGAACCCCAGCCCGCTTGTCATGGCCCCAGCTCTGCAAGGACAGGGAAGGCAAACTCATGAAGGGCAGAAACAGGCGGCCTCTCTGGCTACCACATGAAACATGTCCTCCTCCAATGCAGCTTTCTACCAGCAGTAAAGCTGGTGTTTGGATCTCCATCTGCCTATTATTTATGGAGGAATAACCCGAGGTGGAGAAACATCCCCATTGTGTGTGTGCTTGTCTTTCTCAATTGGTTCTTATTTGGGCAAGGAAGTGGGGAGAGATTTACGGGTCCCATAAAGCCCCAACAATGCCCGGAAGGGGAGAGACTCACGGTCGGCATCAGCACACACGATGCAGGGGTTTTTCCCACCAAGCTCCAGTGTCACCCTCTTCAGGTTGCTATGGGAGGCGGCTTCTTTAACCAGCTTTCCAACCTTCAGGATAAAAACCAGACCACATTAAGCCTCGGACACAGCTGGATGTGGCCCACACATTCTGGACAAGCCTGGAGGCATGAGTGTGGCATGGCCTGGGCTGCAGCCTCCCTACCCAGGCACCCTGGGCCTCGATGCTGCCCCCTGACTCCCCTGGCCTCTCCCAGCATTTCCTCTCGGATCAGACCTTGACACGGCTGGAATCCCGGATCTGAGTTGCTCCACATACTGGGGTGGACGGGGAGCCTTCGAAGGCCCAGTGACTTGCCCACGGCCACACAGCTGGCTAGTGGTGGAGCTGGCTGTCACCTGTCCTGGTGCCTGTCCCTCCCGGCAGCAGGCTGGTCCAGCTCAAGGGACTAAGGGGAGGTGGGTCTGTGTGGTCCTTTGGTATAATCTGAGGGAACCTCTGAGAATTAGGGAAATAGGGGAGTTAACCTTTAGGATGGGAAACACACCCTAAGACTGAGGGTCCCCAGGGGGTAGGGAGAGAATTGCTTCCCTATGAAGCAACGGAAAGACCACTCACCAAACTGCGATGTCCAACCTCCCGCATATACCCACCATCCCCTGCACTGCTAGAGGTGGGCTTGGCCCAGCACACAGCAGTGACTTGTCTTGGGCCGGGTGCCACCAACTTCTGAGTTGGAAGACTCTCAGAGACCAGCGTGCACACGGGGGCCTAGTGCCGGATAGCCAGCAGGAGGCAGAGCTAGGCTCTTTCAGGGCTGAGGCTATTTCCTCAAAACTAAGGTGAGAGTGCATTTTTTTTTAAAGGTTTTTTTTTTTTTTTTTTTTTGATGTGGACCATTTTTAAAGCCTTTATTGAATTTGTTACAATATTGCTTCTGTTTTATGTTTTGGTTTTTTTTGGCTGCGAGGCATGTGGGATCTTAGCTCCCCGACCAGGGATCAAATCCGCGCCCCCCCCTGCAGTGGAAGGTGAAGTCTTAACCGCTGGACTGCCAGGGAAGTCCCCAAGAGTGCATTTTAAAACTTGGCCAGCTCCTGGGTGATGGCCTGAAGGAGGTATGGATGGCCTGATCCAGGTGATAAGGACTGTCCCCAGGGAGAGTACCTGAAGCAAACCAGCCTGCTATGGGCCGGTGATCTCTTGTGAGGCTGAGGCACAGCTGGGGGCCTCGGTGGGAAGCACCCCTCTTAGGGAGATGCCTGTCAGTTGAGCAATCCCTGGGGCCACAGAAGCCGCCTTCTTGTGCAGGAGGCTGGCTGCCTGGTGAGAGCCCCACCCGGCTGGACCCATGGATAGCCCTGCAGTCACCTAGAGAGGGAAGCTGGGCAGGGGCAGGGGCAGGGACGCTTCTGCTGTTGGGTGAGAAGACTGGGAAGACATAGGAGCCGTTGGGGGGCAGGACCCTCTCTGCCCCTCCGTCCCCCTCAGTCCCCTGTCTTCCAGCTATTGTCCAGCAGCCATAGGAGTGTGTCTTGGGCCCCCAGCTGGACTAAACTAGGAGGGAGATGGGAGCACTTATTGCCTGGGAAATTTTATCCATTTATTTTTTTAAGTACAGAAGAAGTACTTTCTCATTAGAAATAATTCCTACATATAGATGTGTGTAAATTAAAGGGGAAAGTTTTTAATCTCCCCTCACTCTGTCAATGTCCCAGGACCTGCCCCAGAGGAGGCCACAGTAAGAATTTTTTGGGGAGTCCTTCCAGGCAATTTCTATTTCTCTACACACAGCCTTTTACTAATGGTATATACATGTATATATAGTATATACTTTCCTACAGTTTACTTTTTTTTTTGTGCTTCAGCAATAGATCATGGACAGCTTTCCTTATTGTAATGGCTGTAAAACATCATATAGGATGGATACAATATACTGGAAAGTATGTCCTTGAATGCTCATGAGAATAGTAGTTGCTAAGTAGTTGCTTCAAAATGGAATTTCTGAAACAAAAGTTTACACTTTCAAATGTACTATCAGTACTACAATATTGCCAATCACCTTAGGCTTATTTTTTAACCTTGATTATGCTGTTTATCCTATGGATATTTCAATTTTTATTTTATCTTATCTATGGATATTTTCTTCTGAGGCTTCTGAGTAAATAAATTAGATATTTATTTAGTTTGGAAACTGGACCAGTAACTTTTTTTTTAACTGATTGCTAAAAAAATGTACTTTTTTTTAAAGTACAAATATGTACTAAAACGGGGTCATCATAGTTTAGCCTCTAAACGGAGAATTCTCAGCGACAGCCACTGTCCCCCATAGTCAGCAAGGAGGGTTACCTCTGTGGACCCAGTGAAGGCTATCTTGTTGATCTGAGGGTGAGAAGAAATTGCTGCTCCCACCGTGGGCCCAAATCCTGGTACGATGTTCACCACGCCTGGAGGGAATCCCACCTGGGAGGAAATTGAGATGGTGTTCAGAAGAGGAGGTTGGGTGAGGTCCCTGAGCAGAGCAGCACCCTCACCTGGAAGATTGGGCCCGGTTCCTATCGCCACCCCAGGACCAGACCCACTCAGCCAGTGTGCGGGTGGGGCCAGGGTGAGGCACACACCCTCCTTCTGGGCGGCCCTGCCTACCCCAAAGGGCTTCTGAGCAAAACGGCAGTGGCCGTTTCATAGCAGAGCACCATTCTGTGTGTGTGTGTGTGTGTGTGTGTGTGTGTCTGCATGGGTCTGTCTCTGTGTGTGTCTATGTTTGTGTCTATATGGGTCTGTCTCTGTGTGCCTGTGTGTGTGTGTTTGTCTGTGTGTTGCAGGGAGAAGGGACACCTTGGTCACAGTCGCCAACTCGGAGGTACCTGCAAAATACCCTTCCTGGGCTTCAGCTTTCATTTTTAAAATCTGCCCCATTAATGTTCCAAATGGCAATATGGTCTCATTCCCTCAGAATCCCTGCTGTTGAACCTGGATCACGCCGAGAGCCAGCACATCCTGAAGGTAGGGAGCGACTTTTCTTTCACATTCACGCTTGGTGCTCCTCATATGCTGGGTCCTCTTTATTAACCAAGAGCACCACAAATGAACTGGTGGGGGATGCTGAACCACTGGGGCATGCTGAACCCCTGGGGGATGCCAGTGTCTTCATTAAAACACATTATTTTAGTAAGGCGAGATTTTACAACATCGTGCTTGAGTCTTTAGTTTTCCTAAACACTTTTTTAAACAGTTGTGACTTTAGAATGTGTAAGTCTCATTACTACGATGTCATCAGGTCCTACATCACGGGTCAAAGGAAAGTGGGAAATTGGTCAATTATTTGCTCTGCAGCCTTACATCTAAGTAATAAAGGTCTTGCTTTCCAGTCGTATTAGCCCAGCTGAGAAGTGGAATGAATGGATCTTACTTCCTATCCCTCTTTTCTTCCTGTTTCTTTTTAAAACTCTTTGCAACATACGAGTTGGGGACAAAATGACTGAAACACATTGCCAGGTGTGTCTGGAAGGAGGTGTCCCTTTGGGCTGTTCATTTCCCTACGCGGTGGCTGCCACGGAGAGGACGGTCACCCAAGAGCAGAGCATTGGTGAGGAGGCTCGGGGCTCAGCAGTAGCCCCTCCAGGGGGAGCTGGCGAGATCACCCACCCACAAGAAGAATGGTCCATTTCATACACCACACGTGCAGGGCCCAAAGAACCTGCCTCCCAAGTAACCCGCCTGTAAATTCTCTAGACAAAATATTTGGTCATAAACCATGGGTTTGAGCTCATAATAAGAGTAAAGTATTCTCCGTAGGATCAGTGGGAGGAACGGAGTCTCTTCTAGCTCAGTGACCACAAGCAGGAGAGGGAACGAACAGCTGCCAAGTGAAACCCAGGAGGCATTCCCTTCCCACTCGGCCGGGAGCCGGCTGGCGCTGGCATGCACAGCACAGCTCCATGGGGCAGCAGACTTATCTTGTGATGGTGGCCTGGTTCCTGGGAGTGGGAATGTAATTGAGGACACAGAATATTTTGTCTTTGGATGTCTTACCTCTTTGATCAAAGAGCCGAGATAGAGGGCAGTGAGGGGAGTCTGCTCCGCTGGCTTCACGACCACGGTGTTCCCACAGCAGAGAGCGGGTGCCAGCTTCCACACCAGCATCAGCAGAGGGAAGTTCCACTGCAGCAGAACACAGAGTGGTTGGGGGGCCCAGATCCACTAATACGCTGTCCTGGAGGCCCTGCGATGCCTCCATGGAGCACTTGCTTTGCATGGTTTAGATTTGGGGTATAGGAGGTAATGTAGGCGTATGCGATGATCAGAACTGCATTCCTGCCTGGTGCCTCCTAAACTGCATTCTGGGAGATGCTGGTCATTGCAAAGAGGATTCTGCTATAGGTGTACTACCTTCTCCTCTTGGAGGTTTACAATGCCATCAGCATGTTAACATCTCCGAAAAGTCCCACAGAAACGAGCCCCGCCTCTCCTAAACGCAAATGCCACAGGATCTCTTTCTCTCCTTACAGAACACATACTAACCCCCACCGAATGGGTGTTTGGTGAAATACACCTTGGGAAATGCTATCTTGTCATCCTTTCACCCCAGAGGCAGGGATATTGAAATTGCTGTGACATCAGGCCTGACAAGCACTCTCGCCCCCTGAGAGTCCACTGTGTGCCAGGTGCGGTTCCAAAATCTGAACTCATTTGATCCCCACACACCTGCGTGGGGCAGTCATATTACCGCTCCTGTTGACAGGAGAGGGAACTGAGGCACGGAGGAACTGTGCCCAGACGAAGGCCAGGATTCACGGCCAGGCTTCTTTCCTCCACTACACTGCTGCCTAAGTATCATCTTTTTTTTTTTTTTTTTTTTTTTTGCGGTACGCGGGCCTCTCACTGCTGTGGCCTCTCCCGTTGCGGAGCACAGGCTCCGGACGCGCAGGCTCAGCGGCCATGGCTCACGGGCCCAGCCGCTCCGCGGCATGTGGGATCTTCCCGGACTGGGGCACAAACCCGTGTCCCCTGCATCGGCAGACGTACTCTCAACCGCTGCGCCACCAGGGAAGCCCTAAGTATCACCTTTGATGAGACGAGATGAAACCGAGCATCTCCAAGAGTGCAGTTAGCTTGACTCTAGCCGTGCCTCACCTCCGACCCCCCAAACAGTCCGTTTGGCTCCTTATACTCCAATGATGTCCCCCCTGCAGGGCTGACCAATGGCTAGCTGGATTTCTTCCCCCAGCTCTGTCTGGAATTCCTACCACTAGACAACAAATATAACATCCCATTTCCCAGGGGCCTGTGTGGTTGGCTAATGACAGCAGGTGTTGTCTTAGGGCTCCCCCAATAGTGATCGGGGTCCCCTCTTCTTCTGGATCCCCACTCCTTAGCACATAAATGCCATCAGCTCTCCTCACCTACAAGCAAATCTACACCTTCTCCTGGCCTCTGCCTCTAGCAGCTCCCTTCTCTCTCACTGCAACTTCTGGAAGGGCCATCCCCACATGCCCAGTTCCCTTCCATTAGCCCCAACTCCCCCGATGCCTCTCTTGGGGAGCACATCTAACAGCTGTGTTTCTGTCTTTTTGAATTCCTACGTAGGAGATGACCCCATTGACTACAGTCTCTTTCTGGAAATGTATTGCGTCCCTGGGAGGCCCCTGACCCTGGCTGCTCAGACTTCTCCACGGGATTCCCTGGTGGTCTGTGGGATTGGCCCCAGGCCCTCTTCTTTTCTCACTCTACACCCATCTTTAGGTGATCCCTCCCAACTTGATGGGGAAGAGCACATTTGGCCTGACCATTTCCCGGTTCTCAAAACTGGTTGCTGAAGGACACGTCTGCCTGGCCCCTACAGAGCCCTTCTCCAGCCCTCTTCACACTGCCGCCCACCTCCCCAGCTGGTGCAGTGGCCTGGTGTTTCCTCCAATAGATGGCAGCATCATGGCATCCCCAGCACCTGCCAGACTCTCCACGGCCCAGTGAATAAAGCCCTGGGCCCTGGGAAGCAAGGCATACTGGATGCTGAGCCAGTACCACCTGCTGGCTGCTCCTCCTCTTCCTCACTTTGTCCCCACCTAAGCTCTGACCTCACCAGCTATCTTGCTACTGCCCTCCAAGTAGTCCAGACACTTCTACACCCTCACTCAGGCCATTCCTACTGCTCAGAAACCCCTTTTTCCTGTTGAACAACTCTTTCTTATCCTCAAGGCCCAGCTGAGAGACCACTGCCCAAGGTGAGCTGGCCATCCCTGACCCCTTTGGTTTGAATCCATGTGTCTTCTGTTGCACTCCTGGAATCAGCCCCTTGAGAGCAGGCATGGGGTCTGATCCATCTTGATGACCCTCAGGCACCAAGCTCCATGCCACAGAGCAAATGTTCAATTAATACCAGTGCAATTGAATCAAAACCCACTAGAAATTGGTTCCAAAGGCCACAGGGGAATGGGGTGGGATCTATACAGATCTATCTAGAGAAGTTGTCATACTTACAGGAGTGATGGCCCCACACACACCTATGGGCTCGTGCCTGGTGAAACACACAACGTTGTCATCTGGAAAAGAGATTAAACAGAGAAGAATGTGCTCGCATGAAACTAGGTTAAGGATCTTAAGGAGTAAAAAGATAAGAAAGAAACCCAGAAGCCCACCAAGTGTCAGCTCTAAGTCCTATCTCTTCCACAATGAAGTGATTTTTAACTCAATTTCAAAAGTAAAATTCCTTAGAGGAAGGATTGACACAGTGCCATTTCCTTTTTGGGTGTGGGAAGGATGCTCTGGGGAAAAGACCCGGGGTGCTCTGAAGAGGCTAGCTAGAGGAGTGAGAAGACAGAACCCCTAAGAGACCCCAGGCGAGGCTGAGAGTCCTGAGTTGGCTCACCTGTGGGGATGGTCCTGCCCTGTATTTTGTCTGCCCACCCTGCAAAGTATCGAAGGGTTTTGATACAGCCCTCCAGGTCGACGAAAAAGGCGTGAAGGAACGGCTTCCCTGTGTCCATCGTTTCCAGGGTCTGCAATAATAAGACAACATATTTTTAAGACAAAGTTTTCCTTTTAACAGTCAGGTTGTTAAAGACAGGGCAGGGAGAGAGAGCAGGGTCCTAGAACATTGCTCTCAGTACCTCACAGCCATGGGACTCATCAGAAAGCAAGATACCTCATTTAAAATAAGACCTGTCCCAGGCTGTCAAGGACTGTTTTTCTTTCAAAACACCTCAGCCTGGAGGGTTGGCCAGAGCACAGGCATGGGTCCCCACGAAGGACAGCGCGTACAAGGCTGGTTTGGAGCCTCACTGGGAAGGAATACGCCTCAGCGTTGGTCTTCTGTCATCTGTCTGGAGTGCTGTTGCCCCAGCAGTGGGACCTGGACACATGGGTTTGTGTGCTCCGGGGAGCTCTCAGAAGGTTCAAGGACTTGGCGGCGGGGGGGGGGGGGGGGGGTGGCTGGGGAGGGGCCGGCTCCTCTAACAAAAGAGAAAGGGGGACGCAGGTTCCTTCTCTTGGCCCTGCTGACCAGCACAGCTGTGGAAAGAGTGACGGGGCCCAGAGGGGTCGTGCCACCAGCACAAAGACGCACTCCGAGCTCCTCCCGCACTGGGCTGCCAGCCGGATGCGCTGCGCGGTGGGAAGGGAGCATGCTGGCCTTTGGTGGTGAGGGGCGACTCCTCAGGCGAGCGCACAGCCACTCAATGGCAGGGATTCTTTTCTGTTTCCAGCCGGGCTGAAGAGAACCCCTTTGTCCCTCAGACAAGCGACCCCAGTTGAGCCCAGCACTGAAACCTCCCGTCATCCATGGCTGCAGGAAGTGGCCACCCTGACACATAGCCCAGGGCAGGATTCTCATTTTAGAGTCACTGGGCTGAGAGAATGATTTACAAAGGAAGAGAGGCCCCTCCGTGTGCACTCGCATATGCCTCATTTCCGAGATGGATGGCTCTGCTCCCACTTCAAGGTGCAGACACAGGGGCTAACAGAGCCCAGGAACACATCTGTGTTATCCAGAGGGTAGGCGGCATGGCTGGCACTGAATTTGGGGCGTCTGACTTTCAGTAAGGGCAGTGACTGCTTTTTAGGCCGCTGCCCCTGGACATTTGCATCTGGAAAGGATGTAGGATGGCCGCATGAATGGCTGGGGCTACTCTATCTTTGTTTCAGGAATGAACCAAGAACTCTCTGAACAGGAGGCAACCACTTTCCTAGCTGAGTGGCCTTGGCAAGTCCCTGAATCCCTACCTCAGTTTCCTCATCTGCAAAACAACAACAATAACAGTAATGGCACCTACCTCATAGGACTAGTGTGCAGGTTAGAGGAGTCCTATACATAAAGCACTAACAGCACTGTGTAGCCATAGTAACAGCCACATCCACCATTCAAATGATGATAATAACAGCTCTGACTATTGTCATCATTTTTCCTTTTAGGGACAGACAGGTGTTCCACAGTCCTCAGCTGGGGACAGCAAGGAGACAGGGCTGTGTGTTGCTAGAGATGACAGGGCTGGTCTGGGTCTGGAGTGTGTCTCACCCCTGGTAGATGCTGCTCAGGGACCAAGTCAGGACAACGTGACAGCCAGTACACTGTACCTTTGGCTCCTATTGATTTACATTCCAAGTTGGAACTTGCGTTTTCCCAGGGGAAACCCAACAATTGCAAATAATGCCAAAATTCTCCAGGGCCCAGCTGCTCCATACAGCATCCGCACGTCTGTCAGTGGAACGGGGAGTTTACTCTTGGCCCTTTTCTGGGATGGGAGAGAAAGGCAGGAGACTGGGACAGAGCTTTGTGGGGACGTGCGAGGACTGGAGCCACTGCCCACATCCAGCCCTGGCTTACCCTCTCTGGCTGGATAAACTAGGACAGATTACCTAAACCCTCTGGGCCTCAGCATTCTCCAAATAGGATAATAAATACTACAGGTCAAGTGCCCACAATAAGCCTGGTACATGATGAGCATTCAACAAGCATTGACTGTTTTTTATTATTAACTTAGTCACGTTTGCTTACTGGAATGACAATAGGAATTTGCCAGGTTGGTGTTATGGAATCTGTCCAAGCAAAACTGGGTCACAACAGGTTTAGAAAGGAAGTTCTTTAAAAAAATAAAAATCAAAAAAGATTCGCAGGTGAGTACACAGGCCTGAATCTGAGAGATGAAGTGTTAGTTACTCATTGGGACGTTTACACAATTATTGTGTCTGGACCATGTGGGAACCACAGGGGCTTCTAAGTTTATTTCTTTTAACATTTTATGCCTTTTGAAAAATTAACACATGGTAACCCTCAGATACTAAAGAATGCAGGAAAAGTGCTGTGGGACATGCCTCAGACGCCCCAGCGCCAAGGCTTAAATGAGGGGCTCAGAAGTGGGGCTCTGCTTGAGAAGAGAGCAAACAGGGACAGCCCCTATTTCGAGGCTCCCAAGATGAGCGCCTGAAGTGCCAGAGTCTGGGTCCAGGTGCCTTAGTGAGGGAGACAGAGAGCTGGGGCTGCTGGATCTGCCACATGGTCTCCAAACACTGAACACAAAGTAATCGCCCAGCTCTGTCAAAGCCACCAAGCTGGCAAGAGAACGTGACGGAAAGTGGCACTTTGTGCAGGAGAATGCAGGAAAACCCCATCAAGGGCATGCTTTCCCGTGACGTGGTCTGGGTTTTAAAAACTGTATTTGCCAATCATTCTCTTGTCCCTTTCACAATGTGGCGAAGAACTGGATCTTATTTCTTGTGGGCAGCGAGGTCAGATGGCAGAGGGGACTTGCTCTGTGTGCTTTAACACCAGTCTTGCCAGGACAGCCAGGTGGGCTGAAGTTAAAGGTGGCCTTGCAGCCACTGCTCCCCAAGATGATACTGACACTTGAGGACAGGGTGGGGAGGGTGCCCAGGCACATCCTCTCCCGCCTGCTATTAGTCCTCACGGACATTGCAGACTGATGAGCTCATGCTGGGTGAAAACAGAAATGTTTTTGAAGAAGCCAGTTTGGCAGCTTGAGAGTTGAGACTGGCTTTCGTTGCAGGAAGAAACCAGAGGCTCTGCGAAGAGAGACACTGACCCTGGGAGGGAGCTCTTCTCACCCGGGTTCGGGCTGGCCAGCTGGGGAGGGCGGAAGGAAGGTGCAGTTCTCTCTGTGCGGATGCACCCTCAGGGCAACGCACCCCAGAGGAGCACCCGAAATGTAGTTTCTCCACCCTCCACCCCAAGACACACACTCAGGGTCAAGAGCAATTTCAGAGTCCTAGCTGGCACTGACCTCCACACAGGTGTCCACTTGACTACTCATTCCCAGCATCAGATCAAGAAAGGAAAGAACCATTTTTCCAAATCAGAGACCAAAAAGGAGATTTCCTTTCCTACCAACTGGGCCTCCAGGTCTGGTGCAAGTTTTACACAGGAGTCTGAGCCATATGAGGGTTGCGTGTGCAGGCTGCAAAGGGCCTCAAGGCACAAGGGGGCCCCAAGATTTCCTCTGATCAAGCACCCACTGCAAGATCAAAAGAAGGTCTGAGGCTCTCGTTCAATTCTGTACTTACAACTCCTAAATGTCTTCATAGCCCATCTCATGAGAGCAGGCCAACCTCATGCAGTGGGATGAATAAAGATCCCCATTTTGCAGCTGAGGAACTAAGGTGCTAGAAATTTGCTGGCCAGGAGAACACGTAGCTGAGGTTAGAACCTGGGTCTTCAGATAGCATTAATAATAGCTATCATCTATTTAGTGCTTACTGTGTGACAGGGACTGCTAAGAATTTTAAATGGACCATTCTCACAACACTCAGATATCATTATTCGTGATATTGTCCATGAAGAAACATATGCTCAGGGAGGTTAAACAACTTGACCAGAGTCACACAGCTAGTAAGTGGCAGAGCTGGGGTTTGAACCTAGGTCTTTCATACTCTGAGGTTTCCTATAACTAGGTTATCCTGCCCTCACCATCACTCCACACACACTCACCACTGCCCATTTCAGGGGTGAAATAGGGGTGATTTTTAAGCTATATGGGGACACTTTTTCCATGGTAAGTGGTAGTATTTAACAAGTATTAGAAAAAATATACCAGCACACTAAACCTGTAATTTCATGGATACTGTCACTTAGGATGAGGTTAAATTTCACTTTAAAAGGGAGTTCATGTAAGAAAACAAGTTAAGTTCATAACTGTGCAGGTGGGACCAGGATATAGCCCAGCCCAGCCTAGCTGTCTGTGAACATCTCAAGTCTGGGAACCACTAATGGACCTGAACTTCCTCCAGGCCAAGAAGATGAGCTGCAGGGGACAAAAGTCTGACTTCAAAACAAAAAGTATGCATCCAGTAGCATAGACGCCTGCCTATGGCCAGAAAGCCACACCTCAAAGGACCAAGCAGTCCCACCGCCACACAAAACAGCACCCTAGGTCCTTTCTCCCACACTCTGACGGGGGTGGGCCCTCGGGGAGGCCGGCTGGCCCCACGCCTCCCCTGTGTGCATGTACTCACGGCCAGGACGGCGCGGTCCCTCTCCACGAGATCCGCCAGTTGGTGCAGCAGCCGGCCGCGGCTCAGGGCATCCAGCCGGCGCCACGGTGAGCCCCTCTGGAAGGCGGCTTGTGCAGCCTCCACGGCCTTGTCTACGTCGAGCTGCACGGCCGAAACAATAGAGAGAGTGTGTCACCTTTCGCTGAGGGCTCAGCTGTTAGAGAACAGCAGAGTCTCCGCCCGCTGCAGAGGAAGGAGGGGCGGCAGGCAGCTCAGAGCAACAGCAAGGTTTCCAATCACTATAATGGCTGGGGGCTTTCAAGGGGTATTTTTCTTCTTTATATCTTAAGTCTTGCAAGTTTTCTACAATGGCCAAGGATTAACTTTCCTTCTGATTATACAAAGCATTTAAAATAGTCATAAAACCACTGACCTTAATTATTTTTCTTGGTGACCAAAGTAGGGAAAGATCATCTACTTGCTACCTCAGTTTGGATACAAACACACTCCCACAGCTCACCAATTAGGTGGGAAATGTCTGTCTTGGCATTTTACTCCAGCTGAGGACTGCAGTCCAATAGCAAGAACGGGGGTACGAGTCCTCCTCTGGATCTCAGAACTGACCACATTGAAAAAGTCCCTAGATGGAGAGGATCAGGGACTTTTTCTCCCTTTAGCCTCACCTCACCTACCCCCTGGGGGCAGAACTGTGATGATTTTATAGAAAAAGAACGGGATCATCTATGCACTGATAGAAGAATTACAATCAAAACTTCTTCTTTACCGGGAATGAATGAGAGCTGTTTAGAGTAATGACACCCATTCTTTTTTTTTTTTTTTTTTTTGCAGTACGCGGGCCTCTCATTGTTGTGGCCTCTCCCGTTGCGGAGCACAGGCTCCGGACGCGCAGACTCAGCGGCCATGGCTCACGGGCCCAGCCGCTCCGCGGCATGTGGGATCCTCCCAGACTGGGGCATGAACCCATATCCCCTGCTTCGGCAGGCGGACTCTCAACCATTGCGCCACCAGGGAAGCCCTACACCCATTCTTTTTAAATTTTTATTTATTGTTATATTTTTGGCCGTGCCACGAGGCATGCAGGATCTTAGTTCCCCAACCAGGAATCAGACCCATGTCCCCTGCAGTGGAAGCGCGTAGTCCTAACCACTGGACAGCCAGGGAATTCCCTGACACCCATTCTTATGTTCAGAAAAATGGGGTTTGAGGCTCTGGTTGCTGATGGGCAGGGGCTCACCCCCCAGGCCCCTCTGAGCCTCTCTTCCTTAGGGAGGTGCAGCCAGCAGTCGACACCTGGCACCAGTCAAGAGGGAAACTCCACCAGGATTCTGTGTCTCCAAAGTGGGCTTGGAGGTGAGCAGAAGCTTTGGCAAGGGAGATATCAGGACTTTGAATTCCTTGTCCCAGGCTCTGGAGTGGAGGCCAGGACCTCTCCAGCTGCAGAAACAAGGCAGCCTCTGTCTTCTGGTGCTTAGAACAGTCACTCGGACCATGGGACGAGCCAGAGCCGCGGGCAGGGATCTTACTCTCCTCCCTGATACCTGTATACTGCACCTGGGAGTCCTGCTCAGCATCTTGCTTCACCCCTACACCTTCACATCTTGACACGAGCTCCTCAGTGCTAGTATCTTTGTAAACAGAGCTTAGCATGGGGCGCTGCACATGGGAGGGTATGTATAGGTGGAAACACTGTGCATTGCATACCTATCACAAAACCATCACTAGTAGGATCAAATCAAGCCTCTTTTACACATGTGCCATTCACCCTGTTCACATTCAACATTACCTACACACTTAAGAACATCAGATGAGTACTCTAGTGGTTGAGGAGAGGGTTACGTTTACCTTCGCTCCTTACAAAAGCTGTACCTTCAACGGTTCCCCCAGTGATACATATTCAAAAGATACTTTATGGTTTGAAATGTATCAAGGACACAACCAGGAGTCCCTTAGCTTTATATATAATAATATATATAAAATATAATGTACACATATAATGTAGCTTATAAAATATACCCTGCACTATCAAATAGGGTTATAGACTATAGCTTTACAAGATAATTTAAGTTTCTGGTAGAAAAGAAATCTGGCAGTTGCATGACATTATTACCTCTGCATGACTTAGCAAGTCGTTTTTCCTTCAAGTCTTTTTTTTTTTTTTTTTTTTTTTAAAGTGTCTCCTGCTAGAATGCTGCATTTGGTGAAACACACCAGCCGGAAATGCTTTCTGGAAAGATTATTTAACGCCATCAGTATCAAACAGTTGATAAAAAACCTTTCCTTTAGCCATGTGATAAGGATAGCTGAGGTCATCCTCATAGATGGAGAAACATCTATCAAAGGAGAGTGACTCTGCAGCACATTGTCCCTAATTGATCCCATTCTGGGCCAAGTGTCTGAGAAGCAGCTCGCTTAGGTCCAACCTCAGTGTGGGCCAGTTCTGACTTATAACTCAGCTGAAGCGTTTCCTTTTCCTCTAGTGATCTGTAATTGAATTACTGGAGGGGGGGGCACCCACCTTATCTCCTTCTTCCACTTCACATATTTTCTCTAGAGTTGAAGGGTTATATGTGGCAAACTTTTTTCCACTCTTGGATTCGTTCCATTCATTGTTGATGAATATCTAACCAGGAAAGGAAGTTGTAATGGATTAGGCTTAAATCAAAATCATATAATTCCAACATACTGAGGACCTTAGGTAACGTCTTTTCCTTCCGTCCCTCCAACCTACCTGTCAGCCTTTTTTATAGGTAGGACCTGGAAAGGGGATGGAGCCACATGCCCAACCAGGAGCACACTCAGAATTAGAATACAAGTCTCCTGACTTATAATACATTTTCAGAGAACTACATTTTGTCACAATAAAACTAATTTAGAATTTTTTTCTAAAATGTTCTCTCTCTTTTTTTAAACAATAAGATGGGTTCACAGAGAAATAGCAGGGTTAGATAGTTACTTAAAGGGTATAAGTTAAATTTTACACACTCAGCAAGTTTGGGGGAAGATTAAATATGCATATATATATATGTATGTATATATATATATATATATATATATATATATATATATATATATATATGGTGCCAAGAAATCCACCTGTCCCTGAAGAGTATGTCAGCAGTGAGCACTACCTTCTCCCTCCTTCCTGCTGCAAGCCCCAGCTAGATCACCAAGGAACTGGCATTATACAAGGATCTTACTATAACCCTTTAGCCCTCATTAATGCACATCAGCCCCCCTCCCCCATTCCCTTTAAAATGTCTATTTTCATGTTGGGCTTAATAAAAGCCAGTATTAGAATACAAAGATAAATATCTGTGTTAGGAAATGTTCTGGTTATATTAACATATGTAGCAAATAACGGCTTATATCCAGAACCAAAGAATTAACTCACAAAAATCACTTAGTTCCGAGACTCAGTTATCTAGAACACAGCCGAGAATAGCGACATTAAAAAGAAAAAGACATCATGAGCAAACTAAAAAGAATTCACAAGTCCATGCACTGAAATGTGTGTACTATTTACTCTTAGTTTACCCTAAGTTCTAACTGCCTTAAAAAAGCATTAAAAGAGATGGCTTTTGGGAAAGAACTAGGAACAGAGGTGACAGATAATACATAAAACATGTTCTGACAGAATGGAGGTCCTGGCTACCCAGTGAGAGGACAGGCAATCTCCTGCTGTACCAGCTTGGGACAACTTGGTCATCAGAGCCCATCGCGGCATCAGAGAGACCCCAGTCGCAAACATGACTGATATGCTTTAGAAGCATTTCCATCGAGTAAAATGCCATCAATAATTTCTAAGTGCAGAACTAGCTCATCAGATTCCATCTCTATATCTATATGCATATGTTTATATGCACATCTCTATACGCATTTATCCTATCTCTATATCTATATGCATATCTTTGAGTCATTTAAAGGGAGAATTGCATCACTACAAGGATTAATTTCAATGACTGTGAATTTCATTCATTCGGAATACTTGACTCCCCAGTGGAGGATGGATGAGAGGGGAGCCAACTTATCCAGTGTGCGACCTGACTATGTTCTCTGTCCTGGGCTGTCCTGTAAAAAATCCTAAGCTCACAGGGAAGGAAGCCCGCTCTGGGAAGCTGCTGGTGCACTGTTTTGATAACTCTCCCTGGAAATCAGGGAAATTTGAGTGCGGTGGGGACAATGCACAGAAGGCCAGCTCTGGCTGGGCAGGTGGGCAGAGGGCCCCTGCCTCCCTGTGTGGGGTCCAGAGCTGAGAGCGACCCTCGACCGTGGGATGTGCCCATCTGACTTCTGGAAGCTCAGCGCCTTCAACGTGAGGCCAGGCCCCCAGGGAAGCGCGCGGAAAAGGCCAGGCTACAATTACAGGTTTATTCTTCCAGCTGAAACCAAATCCAAGAGTTCACTTTTGCCATCCAGCAAGCAATCACTCGGTAACAGTGAGAAATTAATAAGTAGAGAAGAGGAGTTAAGTTAGCGTGGGGAGGAAAGTGCAGCCAGGAAGAGAGGCCCATTTGTCGGAAGATGAAATTTCGTGGGTTAGATAATAGAGACTGTCAGTGAAAACTGCTGATTCTAGGACCTTCCTGGTATCAATTCCAAGGAGGAGGGAAAATGAGAAGGTGGTAGAAGAGAATATAAATAAGGGGATAAAAACAGATTGCAATGATCAGATGTCTGTTATACTTCATCTCCAAGCATGCTCCTCCAAAAAAAAAAAAAATTGGTTGTTCATGACATTGATCCATAGTCCTTTCTAACCAGCACTTAAAAAAAATTCAGACTGCTCAACTCTACTCATATTTTCCCATCACAATGTTTCTAATTTAGCAAAAATTTTTTCTTTATACTACATTAGTAAGTAATTTTGTAAGTGGTTTCTACTGTTGCTTTTTCTCTCCAATAAAAGAAAACAAAAACACAAATGAGGAAGGGGTAAGTGTGGCCTACCAATTATGCTGGCTGTATTGTTTTGAACCCCCAAACAGAAAAATGGGTCTAGAAAAAAACTGTTCCCCTTGACTTGTGAATTGGTATGAAACAAAACTTATAGAGGAATAAAATTATGTTACATTGAGTGAATGGGACTCACATTTTGAAGGAATAGTATACTATCCAGACTGAGCTGGAAAACCACAGCTATTGTCAAGATACGGGTGCCCCAGAAGAGGCGAAGGTGGTGGTCACACCAGTGAGTTTTGCTGACGCCACTTATAGAAACTTCCATTGGACCTCAGCTATACTCAAAAGGAGCATATTTTCAGAAAAGGAAATTTGAGTGAATTTTATTTTTCATGAAAGAGATCATAAAAACCAGTGTTTTAATGAGCCAGAAAATCTTAAAAAAGAATTTCTGCTACTGGAAGGAAAGGAAGGGGTCCTATGAAGTGAAAGGGGCTGCTACCCTCTAGACCTATGTGGGGGTTTTGGGGGGATCCCCCCCTCACCAAAATCACAGAGCAGAGCCCAGTGTTAAAACATGAGAACAAAGGAACTTCGTCCTTCTGGAGACTGGACTTACCCTGGGAAATGGTCCCCCAAGGCCGGGGCTCAGACCCACCATTTCCAGCTTGTCCTCCATTAACAAGAAGCACCATGAGTCAGGTTTGAAAAATAACAGACCGTTACTGCTCACACACTCCACAGCCAGGGAGCCTCGGGGGGCCTCGGGGGCCTCGATACTGTAGTTCTGTTTCTCCCGCTTCTTTCCTCAGCCCTGTGGGCTGCCTCTGCAGCCAGGGGCTCCCTAAGCATTGCTTGCCTGGGCTCCCCACCCTCAGTCACAACCACACAGGCTGCCCCAACCCCACAACTGCTAGGAGGAGACCTCTGTGGAGGTGGGCCTGGAGCAAGGACAGAGAGGCAGAGGCCTTGCCCTCCAGAGGAAAGGAAGGTACAGCAGCCTACTGTCAGGCTGCCGCAGTCATCATTGCCTAGGAGCCACTATGGATCCTGGCTCTCCAGCCCCCTCCATCTCATGCCCTTCCCTCAGCCTTAGTCACAACCCGGTTCTGTTCCACTAAGAAGAGGGGGCACCCAGCAGGACAACAAACACCAGTCACTCTGTGAATGTGCTAAAATCCACCTCTCTACCTAAGGGCTGCATTTACACTTGTGAAGGGGCAGAAAGAATTTCAGACAAAGAGGTAACTTTCCATATGTGGCTCCATTGCTCTGATAGCACTAAAAAAAGGTAAAAAGGAATAGGAAAATAATATATGTAATTTCTGGTTTCTATACTGTTTTTTAAAATCCAATAAAACAAAAATAAAACAAAACGCTACTATCAACAACAACAGGTGACCACCACGAGTGTTAGGGGCTAAAAAAATTTAGGTACTATTTTCACTGTTCCCAGAATATGAGTTGGAATTTGCACTCTGAAGCTGATACTACTTAGGAAACTACATTAAAAATAATCTCCATCGAAGTGTCTCTGTTGATTATAGAGCCCTCTGGAAACAGTTAATTTTAATGTCATGTGATCAGAGGTCCAGCCGACAATAAGCGCCAAGAGATCAAAATCTGAAGGCCACACATAGTGGCCTACAACTTTCTCTGCTTGATTAAAACTATTTGAGAGACATAATTGCTACTTGTGAAAGTAAAATTGATGGAGGAATTTTCTAAGTGCTGTGTCAGCTGGAGTTGGGGGCAATGGATAAGATGCAAAAATAAAAGGAGACAAACTTGGGGAAAGGGAAGCCAACCGTGGCTCTTGGCCTGCACCCCTGAAGTGCCCCCAGCGCCAGCCCAACGGCCTCCAAACAGCCTCGGGGTGTCTTCCCACCGGAGGGGACACGCTCCCCGCTGGCAACGGAGCTCCCAGCCCTGCTCAGCCCGGGCTCCAGGCCTCGCCATCTTCCCTTCTGTCCTAGGCAGGTGTTCTCACCGCTTGGCCGGTGCTCCAGCCTCCTAGCCCACAGCGCAAAAAGGACAGCGAGACTCGGGACTCCGCGGCGCGATGGGGCCCTGCCACCCGCGGTTTCCCAGGCCCAGATCTGAGACCATGATCTGCCAAGACCAAGGTATCTGGGCTCCGGGACAGTCTCATCAGTGAGCACCTTCCTACTAGCCCTCGTTCTACTGGTAAACTGGTAAGAGCTAAGCACAGGAGGTGCCCGACTTCTCTCCGCTTGCTCCCGCTGACGTTTCCGGACACTTCCCGAGGCAGCCTGACCTCTCAGGTCCGCTCTTGGTGTTTTCAGGCACCCTCTGACCTTCTCGAAGCCCGACCCCTTCAGCCCCGGAAACTACGCCGCAGGGTCTGCGGGAAGACCACCGCGCCCAAGTCACGGCGCACCACCGCTCGCCTTCAAAGCGGGCCCTGCAGGGGCACGTCGGGGCCGCACCGGGCGTCAGCCTGGCACCGCGCGGCCGCTGCAGAGCCTCCCTCTCCCGGTTTTCGCGCCCGAGAGCCCGTCTGGGGGTGCGGATCTTGGAGTCCCTTTAGGGGTGCGCGGTGGACTCCCGCCCGGGATGCCCAGTGCTGAACGCTGCTTCGGAGGGCCCGGCTGAGCGGAGAGGCTCGAGTCACAGGAGCGCCGGACGAACTCAGCTGAGGGCGCGCCGCCCCAGCTCCCCGCACTCTCGGAGCGGAGCAGCAGGGCTCCCGGCCTGCTGACCCCAGGTCCCCGCCACCGTGGCCGGGCAGCCCAGCGCGGAGCCAGGCGGCCGTCGGGTGGGACGCGGGCCCGTCTCACCTTGGTGAACTTGACCTCCAGGTTGCGGACGGGGCGCGGCAGGGCGGGTGACTTCCTGTCCGGCTGCCCGTTCTCCACGGCCCCGTTGGTGGTGGCCATGGCTCCTCCACGCTCCCGGGTCCGAAGCGCCCGAGTCTTCGGCGCCTGCTCCGGCCTGGGCGGTGCGCAGCCTACTCGCGGGTGACAGCTCCGCGCCGCTTTATGGAGCGCCCCACGCCTCCAGCCCGAGGGGGCTGTCTAATTGGCTGCAGGACGGGAGGAAGGGAGGGCGGGCGGGAGGGGAGGGGGCCGGCCCGCCTCAACCCACCCCGCCCGCCGCCCCTGCGGGAGCCCGGCCACCCCCCGCCCGGCCACCGCGCCGCGCGCTCCCCTCTCCGGAGGCTGCCCTTGGAGGAGCTCCCGAAACGCCGCCGGGCCCCGGAAGTCCCAGGGCTCGGGCAGCGGGCCGGGGCAGGAATCGGGAGCGCGGGGCCACAGCGCTGGCTGGCGAGTCCGCCCGCGGCACCTGCCGCCCCCGGCCCGCTGACGCTCCGTGCACTCGCCCAACTTCGGTCAGCGCCCCGCGCTCCGGGAAGGCGCGCCCTACCCGCCCGCCCGCTGGCGGCCTTGCGCCGCGTCCGGGGTCGGGGACCCCGCGGGGAGGCCCCGCGTCGCTGCCCACGTGCCTCGGCCTAGAGTCCAGACACCGGGGCCGGGCTTGCAGGACCGACGCCCGCCGCGCCCCACTCGGCCCGTGCCGGGACTGCGGGCAAGCGGGCGCGGAATCTCCCCCGGCCCTGGGCGTCACACGCCGAGGGGCAGAAGGCTAAGGAAAGGCCTTTGGCCCTTCCTGCCCCGTGCTGTGGCGTCCCAGCGCGGCCGGACCCCTGACCTTCACAGGCTCACAGCGGGGCTCCAGCCCGAGGCCCTGGGATGCAATTGTTCTGATTTTTTAAAAGGCATACATTATACCTTATTTTTTTGAAAAAAAAAATAAATAAACAAAAGAGAAAGCACGTGAGATTTTTGCAGCTTTAAGTGTTGAAGCACTTATGGCGTAGGTTGCTTAACTTGCCAAGGAAGCACGTCCAGCTCCTCTCAACGTTCCACCAAAGCCAGGGACTTGCTCCAGGTCCTATCTGAGACATGGAAGCGGCTTCTCGTGTATGTCATCCCTCAGGTTTCTGGAACGATGATGTGGGGCATCAACTGGAGGACAAAAGCAGTGGTTTAATCCCCAGAACCCTCAGCCCCTCAGTCCGTTTCCTTCTGTGAGTAATCTCAAGTGCCAAGCAATGCGGACACTCCTTACTGTCCTGAGGCTCCTTCTGTTTGTTTTGGGGCTCTCAGTGTCCATCTCTATCCTCTCTCTCCTTCCTCACTGCAATGCTGCTGAGTGTCTTGGATAGTGGAATAAACTTTTAAACTTTTGCAAACCTGTCATCAGAGCACCTGCCTTCTGGGAATGAAAGCGTCCTATGCTGTTGTGGCTTAGAATGCACAGGTGAAGCAGGGAAAGGGGATAATGGGTCCCCCGGGGCTGACCGACATCAGTGAGTCTGTTCTTGATGCCAGGTTTACTGACACTGATGAGTCCCAGAACAATGCTGTCTCTTTCCTTAGCTGCTCCTGCCAGTCCCTGGGCTCCCTGTCTTGCCTGGCTGGCCCCGTGGCCCCCACTCAGGCCTCTTGGAAACATGTGGGCAGATGTCTCATGCCAGCGCCTCTACCTGGATGTTGAGCCCCAGCGTCTGGGTGCCTGGGCCCAGCAGGGCCTCCAGGGTCTGGAGGCAGACCCTCCTGACCAGCAGCAGTTGGCCTTGGGAGCCAACAACCTTACCTGTGGCTCCTCCTGTTGACATCCACCCACATGATCCTGGGAGCCTGGGATCAGAGTGGGGTACTCAGCCATAGGAGGCGGCTCCCACAGAGCAGGTTAGGAGGATGGGCCTGGCTCGAGATTTGTTCAGACCAGCAGGCTACCTCTGCTCCCGTCTTGCCACTCAGTAGGAGGGATGAAAGCAAGATGCTCCTCTCCCCATTTTACGGGTAAGTAAACAGAGGCATGCAGATACTTGTACCAGACATCACCTGCAGTGGAGGAACCAAGGCCAGACTGTGTGTGTGGGTGGATGGTACAGGGTGTGGAGGGGGGATTTCTCTAACCTTCCTCTGCACCCTTCTTTCACCAAGCGCAGCACCTGTCTACTGTGGCCCCATGTCACTGGGGCAGCAGAGAGCACAGCAAACGTATGGGTGCAAAATGATAGCAGCATCCCTCCAGGTGTGCCTTGTATAGAAATCAAACCCTTAGGTACCAGCCTCAGAGGTGGTGGCCATAGGTGCCAGGAAAGGAGGAAGGACTGTTTTCTCCCATTATCAGCCATTGGATGTCTGGGCGGCAGGGGGATTGTCTGAACATCTAAGGCTTTAGAGGCCCAACCCTTCTGACCACATCCCTGACCTGGATTCCAGCTGTGTGCCCTTCGGTTGTACACTTCACTCTGAGCTTCGGTTTCTTTTTCTGTAAAATAATCTCACTTTATAGTGTTTAGGGAAGCTAAAGTAAGAAAATGGTGCTTTATAAGCTGTAAAGTGCTGTATACATGCCAGTTCCTCATTTTCCTATTCTTTCTTGAGATTGATTCCTCTTAGTAGGCTTTCTTCTGGGAAGTTAGCAAGTCTCCCCGGCTTCTCTCTGCCTTCCACCAACTTCCTTGGTCAAGCAATAGTCACTCTGCTAATTTCATTGTAAAAATAGTATTTGTATTTTGTATTCAACTCTGTGGTGGTGCTGCTGCTGTCTGCTGCTTGGCTTCTTGGCATCTCAAATTATGTAAGTCCAGGACATCTCATGCTGAGGGCTTACTAGTTTGATGAACATTTAATAAAAATAATCATGAATAAAGATGAAGATAAAAGACTGAGATAAAATTTAAGTTAGATATCCCACCCCCTCCAAAATCTCAACCTGATTCATTTTTTTTATTTATTTATTTATTTTTTGTGGTATGCGGGCCTCCCTCTGCTGTGGCCTCTCCCGTTGCGGAGCACAGGCTCCGGACGCGCAGGCTCAGCGGCCATGGCTCACAGGCCCAGCCGCTCCGCGGCATGCG